>NW_026088185.1:35329559-35357059 GCF_022539395.1 Myiozetetes cayanensis
CCCTGCTTTGCATGTCCTACTGCTAGAGCAGATCGTTAGGAACTTATTAGTGAACTGGCCTGATTCCTTGAGCGTATTTATCATACTTAGCTTATGCAGCATGTGACCAGAACAGGAATAAACTTCACACCAGAGCCCTCCCATCCTGCCAGTTGTAAAAAGTGTGGTGTTTCTTTAATTCTTAAAGAAGCAAGTGCAGGGAGAGGATGAGTATGGTGGAGAAAATGCCAGCCAAGAGCAAAGGGCTGTGAAGATGGTCACTGGCTGTGCCAGTGTGGAAGCAAATCCAGCAGGAAAAAAATATAAATGCTTTCAGACCGCTGAAGGATCTCAACTTCCAGGAAAACTCAAGCTGCTCCTTTATGAACCTGATCTGCTTTTTTTTTGCCTGGGATGTGAGAGCACAGAAAGTCAGGCACAGAAAAAATTCCACTTCCATAGCAAAGTTGTTAAGAATGAATACCAAGGATTATGCTAATTTTTTTTCCCCCCAATCTAGTCACAGCTACCTTCAAGTCCCACTGTGAAAGTTCACATTTAATAAGGTGTGATTAACGAATGCTCAAGGAAGCCAAAAACTGTGTGTTATGAAATGAAGGGGAGATCTGGCAGCAAGGAAAATACAGGAGAAACCACAGATAGAGTAACACAAGTGACAGGGAAATTACTGGATGCCTGGAAATTAGGGCTCAGACTGCATTTCTTTGTAGCAGAGTTTCCTAAGCTTGCACACATACAGGGTTTGTTTTTTTCCCTTTATTTCCCTTTACAGCAAAATTGAAAATTCAAGCTTGATATATTGAATTTTGGCAGTATTGCTTGTGTGTTCTGTTTCCTAAACATGCATTTCTGCCAATCTAACCTGTTGGTTAAAAGTCAAGCTTGAAGAAAACTCTGGGCTTTGAGCTGTAAATGTAATTTGGCTTTGAACCTCCAGCCTTGACCTGGGAGAGCACCAAATCCAGAGCTGAGGCAGCTCTACCTGCAATTTAGGGCACAAGTTTAGCCATGATGGGGAAATCCCATGGTCTTAGCTCAGGAGATTTTAGCACGATCAAGTCACTTACTCAAATTAGCTTAAAATCCCAAAGCACTCTGAGCCTAAGCCCCTCCTCAAACCCCAGCACTGCCAGAAGAAAACCCTCACGGGTGAGGTGGGAGCTTTTCCCAACACTACCAAACACTCAGTGGGATGCAGCTCTGCCAAGACCCAGCTGTCCTGCTGAGCCCCCTCAGAGCAACACATTAATGTCCCCTTGCTAATACCTCCACAATTGCTAATTTTGTTCCTTTTTTGGTGCTCCTAGACTTTCTGCTTTTCCTCAGCACCTTTTTCTGTGTCCTCCTCACTGAACTGCCCACACTGTCTCAGTCCCTCCCTCTGACTTACTTTTCCCCAACATAAACAAGCCCAACCCTTGCCTTGTTCCACTTCTCCACAGTGCCACTCCTGCTCCATTACTTCAAATTCCCTGATTTTTTTTTTTTTTTTTTAATGCTACATTTGATGCTCACTACACCATTCTCTGTCCCATCCCCAAGCAACGTCCCTGCTCACTGCAGGTGGGTTGGACTAGATGACCTTTAAAGATCCCTTCCAGCCCAAACCATTCCAGGACTCTTACCCCCACAGTTGTGCTCCATCCAGTTATCCATCCCTTTTCCTCTCCTCAAACAGAAGTCAACCACCTCCACTGCTTCTCACCCAGAGTTGCCTCCACCCACCCTCCCCAAGGCTGGGTGATGCCCCTCAGTCTTTGCCTGCTTTGCTCATCCCTTCCACGTGGCATTTGTTCATCACTGCACCTCCCACTCGTGCAACCTGAGGCCTCCCCCCAGGCAGCACAGAGGTAGCCTGGCAGGAGATCATCCATATTTTATAAATTAATTTAGAAACGAGACAATTAAAGTCCTTCATAATTTCATATTAATTTGTATTAGTATTAAAAAGGCCACACTAGAGCTATTTAGTCTACCACATCCACACCAAGGCCTCAGTTTTGATCTGAGGGAACCTGACAGCTTGAGCAAAGTTCTTTGTTCAGACACCACACAACATACCTTAGCAGTGTGCAGTGTGCAGCTGTTACAACACTAATTGAAATATGTTTTCAAATGTATCGGGTTTCCAGACATTTGCAGAAGAATTATTTTCTTCCCCCCATGTGCAAACCCCAGTATTTCAGCCATTTAAAGGGAGTTTTTAATCCCTACAGCGTGTTAGCAGCCCATAAAATAAAGCTGAAGTAAGGTGTTTTACACTGGGGATGGGGATAAGTCTAGAATTGTAGGTGGATGCAGAGATCCTACAGTTGTAGGTGGATGGGGAGGACCTACAACATTAGGTAGTCCTGGAATCCTTGAATGGTTAAAGTTTATCTTGTTCCACGCCCCTGCCATGGGCAGGGACACCTTCCACTATCCCAGGTTGCTCCAAGCCCTGTCCAACCTGGTCTTGGACACTTCCAGGGATGGGGCAGCCACAGCTTCTCTGGGCAACCTGTGCCAGGACCTCACCACCCCCACAGTCAAGAATTTCTTATTAATATCTAATAATATCTTCCTAATATCTAATATCCTAATGCCTGAAAAAGTCCACTTCTTTTTCAGTTTGAAGCTGTCACCCCTTGTCCTGGAGCACTGTTGTGCAGTGTCATAACATTCATAACATCAGTGGGGTAGAGGCAAGTCAAAAGCAATCAGATTGAACAGCTCACTCCACAGGTTTTCCCAATCTCATCTGAGAGCACCTGTGTCCTCCATGGGGGATGGAACTAGGAGAGAGGAACCCAAGGCAGCTCCCAGAAGGGCTCACGAAACACTTGTGTTTCATCGAGTGGATGCACGATGTAAATGCCACATTTTGCAGTGAAACTAACTGATGAATCTCTCTCAAATATCTAAAGGAAATGTTTGGGCTTTTTTCATTTTATTGCACAAAAGAGGTTCCCACAGGGGCCCATGCTCAATCTACAGAGGGGAATGGGCTGGTGCGCAAAACCACGACAATTACTAATCTTCTTGTGAAGTCTCTGAAATTGCATTTCTGTTAAAACAAAATGACAACAACAAAAAATCTCTAACAGTAAGTATCTCTCAATCTTCCTGAGCTAAAAGTCTTTGACTGAACAGCTCTGCCTTTCCCATTTGCAGTGGTATAAAAGTCAGAAGACATCAGATCACAACCTGTCACTGGTCCCAGACTAAATATCACCCACCCTTTGCCTGAGGGAAGTGGGTCTTTTTTCAGTGGGAGGGGGACAAACAGGAATCCCACTCTTTGGAGGAAAGAAGGAAACATTTTTGTGACAGTTTGTTTTTATTTTTTAAAGGCAGTTCTTTTGAAGCTGCTCGGGGGGTTGGATGTTAGATGTAGTCCCAATGGAGATGGATTAGTGGCCAGAGCACAGCAAAGCGGTCAAAGGTGCAAGATAAATGCAATTTATATATAATTGCCCAAGCTGCACCTGTTCCATTTTCAATAGGAGACCTTGTCTACAGAATGAATTTCATGAGCATAGAATACATCCTTTTTTTTTTTTCTTTATTTGAGTGTAAAATGGGGAATTCGAAACTTGTATCAGAGTAAAGCAAGAAAAAATAACCTTTAAATAGTATGTAAATTTTTTATGAATCAAGCTCTAAATAAAGAAAACTCCCAAGCTGGGAATTCAAAATACTAGCCAGAGAGAGCTGATTTGCTACCAGGCTCAAGAACAATATTTAGTTTACAGAATCAATCTGGAAATAAAACTATTGCTTGCATCAGCATGAAAGCTACAAAAATAAAAAAGAGGTCTTAATAAAATATACAGTGGAAAAGGAAAGGATGAAAGCACTAGCACAGCTATGAGGCCCTCGACAGCCCACACAAGTAATAAAATAGAATATGATGTAATATAGAACAACAATGAAAGGATTTCAAATTTCTAGGTAGGATTCTGAAAAACTGTTTCCAGCTTTTGTTGCAGAGCAGGCACGCTAAGAGTTCCCCTGTGAAGCTACGATAAAGCTGGTGCGCGGCAGACATGGGCGTTGGCGACGGCAGAACAAATGCTAACCTTCACCTTACTTCTGAATCAGTGCTGGTGACCAGGGGCACTGGACCAGGAGCCAGGATACATCTCTTTTTCTAGATGCTCCATTCTTTCTGCTCTCCTGCTCGCTCACCCACTCCTGTTTTCTCTCCTTATCAGCAGCACAGAGATTTTCTTGCTCGCCAGAGCACCGATGCTTTGCCATGAAGGCAACCAGCTTCTTCACCTTTCATAAGGAAAGTGTCTTGAACCCTGTGCTAAGCAGCTTGGAAAAATCTGAGATTAAACACATGCCCTATTGGCTCAACTAATTTCAGCTTGACCAAATTAGGACGTGTCCATAAGACTTCACAGGAAGATCATGTGAGCCCTGAATTCCTGTGCTACCTGCCATGCTCTGCACCCTAATTACAGTGCTGCAACCCCTGGCTTTAAAGAAATAGGACCTTGTGAAGCTCAAACACTAAGAGGGGCACATAACTTCTCCTAAAATTAAACAGTATCCCCAAATTAACTTGGCAGAATTTGGTCCTGCAACAAGCAGTGGCCTCTACACTAAATTTCAGATGAGCCAAAACCAATGCAATTCACTCATTGCAGTAACACAATGAATTTTCCTTCTCCCATTGCAGAATACCACCAATGCTGCATAAATTAAAAACTATGGATTGTGAAATTTAGGGCCCTTTTTCTACTGTGCTCCAGCTGTGGCAGGCATGGTGTACAGAGGTGATCACAGAGCAACTTGTTCTGTGGCTGCATGATCCTAGTAAAAGTTCTTGGGTTGACACAAAGAACTTGCTAAATCCTGTTCTTTTTGCCCTGGCAGGGAAACTAAGCTCCACTGCAACACCTAAAACATTCCTGTTTTCTTATTTACAGCACTTGATTAACAGTGAATGATAACTAAGGCATTGGTTGCAATAGGTATGTGGACCATGAGAAGGGGTGACAAATAAAAATCTGATTGTTCCAATATCAGAAAAAAAAGTCCTAAGAAAGCACATAGATTTTTTTTTTTTTACACAGGAAAACATCCACTTTTTGTGCTTCTCCAGGAAAGACAGGAAGTGTTTCAATTCCTCGTAAAGCATATTTTTTAATGAAGTTACAATGGATTAGATGATCAGCTGGTCAAGAAAACACCCTCAGAAAAGAAGGTCTTTCTTTTTTTAGGTGTCAAAAAGTTGACTGAAAACTTGGACCTGCTCTTACAGTGACCCCAAATGCAGAAGATGGTGTTACTTTCAATTCGGTTCCTTCCTGCAGTGTCACACCCATGCTATTAATGCAATTACAAGCTTCACCTGAAACTATCAAATTAATTTGAAATTCTCTTAAGATGCACTTGAGTTATTAGCCAAAGTGCCAGTGCAGTGTGCCTCCTGAAGGCTGTGCATCAGGTATGGAGGTCTTCAGACCTCCCAACCACCTCTACCTAAGGCTAACGAGATGCATGGAGGCTCCACAAGAGCGAACACCTCCGTAATGACACTTCCCACTTTACACAGCGAGTCCCATCGCAGGATCTCGGCCTGCATGAACTCATATTTACGATGCCCCAGAGAGGCGGGCTGGTATAATTTCCCTCTGTTTCAAAGATGGGCGAAGGTGAGAGAAAGATGAAGCAACTTGGTGCGATTCTCAGAGGAACTTCTGCAGCAAGGCAGAGGAGAAGCGCGGTGCTCTCAGCTCCAGCTCCTGGGCCTTTGCCACAAGACCATCCCTCCCGTCTCCAAATGCCCTGCTCAGGCTTGGTGAGGTGCTGGAGCTCTGTTGCATTGAATGTGACACCCTACACACGTTCTGGATCATAAGGCCAAGTCCCATAAAATTGACGGATGTAAAGTCAAGAAGCCAAAAGGGACAGAGGAAAGAAGAAGGAGCTGCAGCGTTGCAGCTGTGTGGCATTTCTCTAGGCAGGAGGCTCCTGTGCTACTTCAAGACCATAACATATTTTTGCTTTTACGAATGCAGTTTATTTTGCAAATCAAGGTGATTGCACACATTTCAGCTTGTCAAATTTTCAGCCTTTCAACCATATGTCTGTCGACCTTATGGACTACCAACTTTATGGGATTCAACCATATGTCCAGATCCCGATATATATGAAGGCCAGTTCTAACATAAGAGCTTTACGGTAGTAGTGTAGTAAACCATAATGTTTGCAGATGGCTGTAATAAAATCATTCAGGAGAGGAAAGGTGCAGGGACGTAAAGCCTTCAAAGCTTCTTCTCCTGAATAAACAATTTTATCTGAATAATGTAGTGGGAAGCACATTCCACCAATGAACTGGCTGATCTAGTCCAAAATGTTGCTTTTAATTTTCTTTCCTAATCCCACGTGTATTTTAACTTCCTTTTGTATTTTCCTTTGTGGGATTAGCTTAGAATCTGGAAGAAAAGTATAAGGAAAAATAACAAAGTAAAGGCTTTTGTTTTAAAGGCACAGTCCACTTCTGAATTGTAAATTTTTCATCAGTGAAATGCCAAATGGTTATGTGCGGCCTGGAAGATGTATTAATAGAGAGGTATAAGGTTTTTACTGTCACATGGTGAGATTGAAGGATGATGTGACTTGCTTCATTTCCTGCAGTGGGACTCAGCTTTCAAAGCTAAGGAAAGTTTCCTCCTGAGTAAGCTTTTTCTAACTCTAGGAAGTTGGAGTTTGGTTTATGTCCTGCTGCACAATAACTCACATGATAATTCACATTCCCTTTGTCTAACATAACTGGATATCTCTATTATTTGGGAAGCTCTGGTCCCTTTTTCCCCTAACTGAAACATGCTGAGCCGATGTGTCCCCCTCAGAGAGCTCTGCCCTGGCTGACAGTGGGGAAGGGAGCACTATCTGTAAGGGGAACCATGGCCAGCATAGGTGTGATGGAAGGTCTTTTTCAAACCAAAGTATTTTTTAAGATGACAATCTGCGGCGAACTTTGCCAAACTTCCTCGAACTAGACAAAAATCAGTTCCTACTCAGGAAAGAAGGGAACCTTCCCCAGGCATTAACTGGGAAGTGAAAAAGTGAACTGCAACCTGCCTGTGCTGCTGGCTTGCAAAATCACAGCAAGAGAAACCCCCCTGAGCTATTTACTTTCAGATAACTTGACCAGAGCCAGCTCTTATGCTGCTAACGTCAGTGGAAGTTTTTCTACTGGATAAAATGGAGAAGGGTCAGATAGTGTCTAAGAAATACACTGTCACTGTTCCTTCCTATGCCAGACTCTGTGCTGACCAAGTTGCAGCTCTTTCTGAGTGCTAGGGCCTGCCTCATTCCAAGAAGGCTTGTCCTGAGAGATGCTGAGTGCCACAACTGCCGTCACAATCAGTCTGAAATCTTGTGTAGCACCCACTGACATTCACATCGCATCCAGCTCTCCTTCACCAAGGAACAGCCATTAAGGAAAACTAAAAAGTAAGTTGAACTGAGCAAAAGAATTTTTGAAAGCCTCACGACCTGCCCAACCCTTCGTAGCGCAAATGTGCTCATGAAAGACCGCTGAAGAACGCAGCATGAACCTCGGCCCTCCCCTCGGCGCGCGCGGCCGCCCTACCTGTGTGCTCGTATTTGTGTCGCAGCAGGGAACTGCTCTTCTGGAATGTCTTGTCACATAAGTCACACGCGTACATGCCACTTTCTGTCTTCTTGATCTTCTTTCGGGACAGACAGGAGTCGGAGTCCGTCATGTCGTCGAGGCCGGACATGTAGTCTGGGGTTCCATCAAGCAATTCTCCCTGCGAGGGAACCACTCGTCAGCGACACCGCTGCCACCACCGCTCCTTCCCACGGGGAAACCGACCACCCAGAGAAATTAAAATCATGTCCCCTTAGGACAGTGGTCCCTCTTAGCCTAGGGACCCGCTAGCAATGAAACTCTGTGTAAATAACAAAGACCTTTCTACTTCTGTGCCTCGAACCAACATTCTGTCTCTGAGCACGCTGCAATAACAGGGTTTACACAAACCAGCAGCGTTTACCACATCAGCACTAAATGTTTTCAAGGAGCAGAAGGTGCAAAGGGGGTAGGCTCTTCATGGCCACCAAAAGGTGTTATAATATTTTACAGAGGTAAGTGTAAGCAACAGCTAGGGGATCGCTCCTTTCAAAACACCAAAACTTGGGTGTGTTCTGTGTCTGTGGAAAGGTTTTAATTGAATTTTATATTTAGGTACAAATGTTATTATTATGCAATCCATTTAAATGTATGTCTCCCGACTAAAGGCCTCAAGCTATATTTTTATATTTAATTTTGTAATTTGAAATAGGGAATATTAATAACACTTTTTATCAATGTTCTATCTATGTTAAAACAGCCTTCAGCATTAAGCAATAATGAATGTGGATCAGTAAATTATTAAATTTCTTGATATTTATTTTGTCTTGATCCAAAGAGAGTGCAAACTTGCATGATAACATACATTTCCATTTGCTATCACACAGTTCAGTTTTCTTAGACTAGGTTTGCACTAATTAATATTAGAGAAGATTAAATAGGCTTAAATACATTTACAAAGAGGGCAGATGTACTGTAAATTGGAATAGTGGAACAGCTGTTATGGAGGTGCAGTGCTATTTATGCTCCTATTGTGCAAAGAGGGATTACAGTCTGTAATGTAAAACCATACCTGATTTTCACATTTGAAACTATAAAACATTTACTACTCAGTAAAATTACTAATAGACCGTAACAGGACATAGGGGAACAGGCGCAAATGTAAAAAGAAATTATTAATCTATAATCAGTTAATCTCATTTAACTAAACTCTGTACATTATATCTGAATACACCCAGCAAAAGGCTATAAAAGTATCAGACTTCTGTGGAGCTGCTCTTTGCTGTAGCCATGCAAGTGACAAAATCCTTTGCTACACCTGCACTGACTCTGGGACAACCTGAGGGAAGGATTAAGGGCTGTACCCAGGCACGAAGAAGTGCTGACCCAGATTATGTGTCCAGGGAAAGACTTTGTCTGCGATTAAGGGCCCTGGCTTGCTACCTCTCCAAATAATTTCATTTAATCTCTGCGTTTTTTCAAAGCTGTTCCAGATGACTGGCAGGATTAGAGGACTGGTAGTCTGGGAAGGGCAGCAGGTGGGCTGAAGGAAGGGGCTACAGGTCAACTTTTTTCATCCCCCAGACATTCAAGAGAGGAGAGAACACCTTTCCCACACACAGTGGGTGACCAACCCCCCAAAAACATGGAGAAAAAACCTTTGAGGGCTTTCAGTGGAATACTTTGGCTATGAGGCCATATGGACCTCTGCTTAGAGGAATACAGCTTTGCTTCCAAGTGTGGGAATGGCCCCCAGGGGGTCTCCCACTGCTCCTTTTCCCCATGGTGAGATGTAGTTATGCCCTGAAGAGATAAGTTTCCCTACAAAGTTTTCTTTTTTTCTTTTTTTTTCTTCCAGGATGGGATTTTTCACAGACATTATTATTGTTATTTCTATTTAGATACCAATCTAAGAAGAAACAGCTGAACTCTTAACAAAACAAAACCATCAAGCATTATTATGCCTGTTCAAAGTTACTGGTACTGCTTCTGAACCCAAGCAGAGGTACTTTTAAGGTAACTGCAGTTCATTTTCCTATTCCACCACATTTCTGCAAGTTCAGACTTAAATAAACTCTGCTAATTTTGTCAGAAATGTTGACTGCAGCTTTGGGGTTTTTCTTCTGTGAGAGGACATGTCACAGAATGCTAAATTATAGCCTTTTGGAAGAAAAACAGTTGCAACAATTTACCTGAAATCCTTGTTTCCGCTGGTACTTTCTCCTTTGCTGCATATCGGCAAAAGTAGCTGCTCCAGTTGGGTAGGTATAGGCCATATGTGGTAGGAAGCTCATCTGATCTAGTCCTGGGTATGGTCGCAGCCCAGGAATACTGGTCTGGACTGGTGGCATAAAAGTGGCTGGGGGAAATGCGCTCTGTGGTGGAAGTGTTGTGTATAAAGGTTTGGCACTAAATGGGTTCATACCAAATACTGGGTTAGTGCTTTTATCCAGATTATTTGAATTAGAAAACTCCTTCTTGATAAAAGTCAAGTTCAGCGGCTCATCTGAGTTTTCAGATGATGAAGAAACACTGTTGTGTTCTAAATTTACACTATTAGATTTTGTTTTGTTCTTTGTGGCTATAATACTTTTGGGTTCCTTCATTTGTTTTGGTAAAGACAAGTCCAAAGGCTCAGCCTGAAGCTCCTCAGAAGAGAAACTGTTTGGAGTGTAAGAACTACTGTGGGAGTTTTTAGAAGATGTGGAAGAAAGATTTAAAGGAGAAGGAGTATTGCTCCTAGAGTGGTCCAATTTATCAACTGGCTTAATATTGGTAAAATGAGGAGGTTTTGTTAGCCTGAGAGGAGTATCACAATTAGTAACACTGTTATGGAGTTCAGCTATAGATGGTGAAGTTATAGAGTCCACAGGCTTTATTGGAGATCTGGCTGACAAAGAGTCTTTAGTGGGAGTGTTGTTGGTGGCAGCCAGCGCCACCTTGGCACTGGCCCTTTCCAGTGATGGTGACCTGGAACTTGAATACTGGTAGACTTTCCTTTGTTCAAACCATTCCTTCACAAATTCCTGAGGAAGGCCAACAGCAATGGAAATTTTCAGTAGTTCATCAGAGTTGGGTTCCATATTCATAGCATAATACGCTTTAAGTACAGACATGTGGTCCTTGTATGGGTTGATGGGGCTAGTCATTCCTTTCTCAGAAAGTACTGATGACAGCAAGAGGGTTTGCTTATCAAACACTCCAGGTTTGTTGGGAACCATGTTCTCGTGAGGCTGAAGGACTGCCTTGATTTCTTCGTTCATTTTACACAGGTAACGCTCATGCTGATGCAACGGAATGGGACCAGGAAAGCTTTCTTTACAGAACTGGCATGAAAATGGAGTGGATACGTTGTGGTTCTCTATCATCTTGTCTTCAGTTACCAGGTCTATTAGGGTTCGCAGCTTCTCTTTTTTAATGTTATTGAGCTGCCTCCTCGAGTCTGTGGTTAAGCTCTGGAGGCAAGCTTTGGCTTCATTGACTTTCTCTAATGTATAGTCAATAATACTTTTAGTGGCACCATTATGACTTACTACTGGAAGACCCACAGGGGGAATATTGGGGGAGGTAACTCCTTGTTCCTCGGCTTGAGAGCATGAATCCTTCATGTGGTAAACCTTCAACTTGGAGATCTCTTCAGCCTTGCAGTCCATTTTCTGCCTGGAAACCGTGTTGTCCACAATCTGTAGGACCTTCTGCACCTCGCTTAAGTTACTGCCTACCGCAGGAAACCCGAGCAGTGGTGCTTCCATCCCTACACCTAAGTGCTGCATTGGACTCTGAGCAGAAGCATGAACTCCTAAGGGGCTGGTTGCTCCAAGTCCACCATTCATAAAAGGACTAGTTGCACTAAACCCATGTGAGGCCATAAGAACCTTGTATTCATTGAAATCTAGTGGTTCTGTTTTAATTTTCAGTAGGCCTGTTTGTTCAGACATACTAAGTGGTTTGCCATTCTCCAGCTTGTTTCTCAGCTGTGTAATGGCTGAATTAGTAGGAGAGGAAGATACAGAGTTAGGAGAAGAACCCGTCTTGATATTGTTTCTCATTCTGCCATTCACAGAGATCAAACCAATACACTTCTTGCTGCTGATGTGCGAACTGTAGGAGCCAGAATGGGAGAAACGTTTCTTGCAGTTTGGACACTCATATGGTTTTTCACCTAAAATGATAATTAAAGCCAAATGTTAATTATCATTGTTGCTGCCATAATTGCAAGCGATCGCATTTGATGCCTAACTGATTGACTATGTATCCACTGATTAATAGTGAGGGAATTCTAGGAATAAGGCCACACACCACCACCGCTTTACCCTCCTCTTTCTATGGGTCTTGAGGTCAGTTTGGACCCACGGTCTCCAGCTGGCAATGACCATCAAGGTATGAGACTGGCTCCAGACTGACCAGGGCAAGTCACAGGTGAGTACCCTGTGGGGAAGGGAGTAAAATCAATTCAGAAATGTTCAAATTGGTTCCTCTTCTTTTTTTTTTTTTTTCTCCCGAAAAATGGAATTTTCACTGGATATGAGCACGGCGTGACAAACTGAGTCCCGCTGTTAGAACCTCCACGTCAGCACTGGTAGAGCCTGTGCTTGGGCAGAGCCTGGTGACATTTTGTGTGCTGAATGCTGTGTCGAGCAGGGGAGCCAAAACGCCCAAGTCATTCAATCTGAGACGCTTGGCGCTCACTCGTTATCCGAGAATATGAGTTGTATTTCACTCAGGGGGACTTTTTTGTTTTGGAAAATATAATGGACTCTTCAGGTTCCGACTGCACGGCAATGAATGAGCGCTTCTGAACTCAAACTGCCAAACAATCTATATTATTTGCAGGAAGCTTTACTATTTCCAAATCTTTCAGCGAGACTGTGGTATTAACAGCATGATAAATGAGGATGACTCAGATATCACTTATGAAATACCTTAGTAGCTCCAAGAAGCCAGAAGCAGAACTGTGTAAATTTTAAGCAGTCTTTAAAACTCAGCTAATTAAACAAAATGCAAATGAGCACACCAGCACCTCCGCTACTCACCACTGTGAATTCGCAGGTGTTCCTTCAGATGGTGTTTATATTTGAAGGCCTTGCCACACTCAGTGCATTTGAACTTGCGATTGCCTGCTCCTTGGGTCAGCATTTGGTGCTGGGAGGAAAAGAAGAAAAAAAAAAAAAGAGATACCAACATGAATTTTATGCAAGAGAAACCATGAATTTCAAGCTTAAAAAACAAAAATGAAATTAATGTGGCTCTGAATTCGTCAAGCGGACCAAAAGGTCTGCATGTACATTTATTTGTCTCATCAGTGTTGCAATAAAAATCAAAATGTTGGCAGTAAACCGAAACAAATGAGAAAGTACTTTCACATGAGCATTCGATATTTGCTTTAGAATTATTTCCTAAGTCTCTCATCAGAAATGTGTTGCTTTAAGGTATCTTACGATGAGAGAAACAGTTTTATAAGAAGATTTGTGGCTCTTAATATTCCTAGCAGATTCTGAACATGTGGGACTCGGCTTGTTTAAAAATTCTGTTTACTGCGTGTGGAGGAAAGAGAGAAACACTGTCGTTAGTGGCATTTCGTGTAAGATTTAGTTCATTATCAAGCAGAGAAGACTGCATCTTCGGCATGAGCTGCTGCTGGAAATGTTTTTT
The DNA here is from genome assembly GCF_022539395.1 of Myiozetetes cayanensis. NCBI lineage: Eukaryota > Metazoa > Chordata > Aves > Passeriformes > Tyrannidae > Myiozetetes > Myiozetetes cayanensis. The sequence continues at coordinate 35,342,806 of NW_026088185.1, forward strand.
AAAATCACAGAGCAGCAGGAAAGACTTGAGCTACCTTTTGTGCCATGTTTTCCCCCAGTGCTCTTCTAAGGGGTGAGGGAAAGTTGAAAGTTAAAAGTGGTGTAAAGATACAATCAAAGGCAGATGACCTTTTTGCAACAAACAAGAAAAGCCTCATGGCTTTGAATTTGGAGAGGGGAAAAAAATTAATTAATTAAAAAAATAATTATTATCTTGATGACAACATCCAGCCAACCACACTGGATGCTCAAGGTAGGAGGTCAGCCTTTTGCAGGCGGCCACGACACAAAAGCCTTTCACAGGGGCAGGGAGTGGGAAAAGAAAAAAAAAAAAAAAAGGGGGAAGAGAAAAAGAAAGAAGGGGAGGAAAAAAAAAAAAAAAAGGCAGAGCCGAAACGGTATGACAACTGCGAGGGTGTGCTGCCTCTTCCCACATTCCTGGCGAGACAGATGGTGTTACATGGGACACAGGGAGGTTTGTTCAAACAGCAGCAACCTTCAAAGATCAAGCAGAGCCCAGCCCGCCGCGCGCCATTGAGGGACCCGCGCTCATATGTTGCTGAGTTGCATAAACAAACAGCAACAGCTGTTTTGTCTCCCCCCATCACCCTCCGAGGACTACTATAAACTTTAGTTGTGCCACTGTTAATATGATACAATCATTTTAATTTACTAATTGTAAATGCCATGAGCAAATGAGGGGACTTTTCAACACCAAAGCTACCATTCATAATGCGCCAGTACCAGCGCGCTCTCGCATGTGAAATTTCAGGCGCTTACGTTGGATAAATATTGAGGCGGGTTTTTTTTCCCTCCCCTGGTGTTTTTAATGATACGAAGCAAAAGAAAGAACCTTACAGTGGATCAGGTTGGGGAAAATATACATGGGTTTCTCTACTGGAAAAACCATGGGAAAGAAAGAATAGGAGAAAACGCTCTGGAATCATTTATATTGATTTAAGATCAAGCAAAAGATACGGTTCTCTTAAAAAATGCTAATTGCAAAAATCGCGTGATTAGGAAGATGTGTGTTTGCCTAACTGCATTTACCTTATGCTGGGAAAAACCTACCAAGAGAAATACAGCTAATCATGATTTTCAGGTTTTTAAGAAAAATAAATACTGCATAAAGCTTTTATAATTTGACACAATGAACGCAACTATTTATTTAACTTTTAACCATGCCATTTGAGTTTCCATTACAGCCCTCCTCAAGATGGGTTTTCAGAAGTAGTTCTCCAGCGAGGAGTAGCTTCCATGCTGGTGTGTAAAGAGTTTTGTGGCACAGGTCTATCCCTAGCCTGTTTAGGAGCACTAGGGAAGCTCAGTCACCTGTTTGAGACACGCAGGATTTCCTTAAATGCGGCACTGATATAATATTACACGTATCCCATCGAGGAAAAAACTACTTTGATTTATTGCAGATACGCTGCAGGGCTATACAGATGAAAGCCATGCCCAGTTCTAGTGGCGCAATCACAAATGATAGCCTATATGTACTGTAGGAAGAGCTCTTCTTGAAATGTGTAATTATGTTTAACAAACGATTATACAAAATGCGCGTAATTTCGTGTGATTGAAAAGGTTCCTCAAAAAGTAATGAAAAAATATTAGTGGATCTTTTAGTACATCTTGGAGTTCCTATCTGCAACACTGCAAAGTAAAACTAGGTGAAAAATGGAATTAAAATTGCTGAGATGTTTAATAATGTATAATTAAAATGCTACAGTTTCATTCACTTTTTGAGGAACATAAAAACGAAACTAAAGTCAAGTTAAAGTGCAAATAAAATTTCTAAATTAGAAATTAACACACTCATTCGATCGTGAACATAAGACTATTAAATCATATTAGAAGAGACCATCAAAAAATCATTTAGACCTCAATTAAAGCTATTACCATTAAAAGATCTGCATCTTCAAAATGCCATGAAAAATTAATAATGATTGCCAATCAAAGCAATATCGTTTCTCTAAGGGGTTATTACAGAAAGAAATCACTTAAAACCAGCCCCCCACCTGATCTGTCCCTGGCTTGTGTGTCACCATATGCCGCTCGAGCTGGGTGCGGTAGGCAAACGTGTAGTTACAGAGAGGGCACGAGAAGTTCTCCTCGTTCTTCTCGTGGCGGTACTTGATGTGCTCCTTGAGGGACGTCAGGCGCTTGTAGCCCCGGTCGCAGTAGGGGCAGGTCAGCAGTTGGGCAAAGGCATCTGGAGTTCCAGGTGGCAGGTCTGCGTCCCGGGATGGAAGGGGGGGGGGGTTAGAAAGAGAGGCAGGCCAAAAGGTCAGCAAATCAATGGCAGCTCATGGGCTGATTGCCCGGGATGGTATGAGAGGAATCGCCGCAATCTGCCGCCCGGGAGGGAGGGACGGCGCTTCCAACCGGCGGGCGGGAGGCACCGGCACCCGCGCACGCCCACGGCAGACTCGCGGGGCCCGCTCCGGACCCCGCCGGGAAATTAATTACGGGCATCACTCCTCCCGCAGACCTGGCTGGCTGGAAAACTATGAAATACTTTTCCTGATCAACTGGCAATTTGCATTCCAGCCCCAGCTCGTTGCGTTACTTATGCCATTGACCAAATCCTTCCTACCGACGCTTCTCCAACTATTTATCAAGGCATCAGAGAGTGATAGGCTGGCTGCCCTGTCTCTTGTTGCATTAAAACTCTATTAAAACTCCCAAAACTTCCAAGTAGAGCAGCAGCCTTTCTCCGGTTTAAATTCAGCTCTTCAGTTCACCCACCAAATAATACAAATGTGCTGACTAAAAAATCACAATACACTGAAATTACAGCCCCAATCTTTGCTCATGAAATTCCATGCCGCTGCAGCTGTTCTTCAATTTTTAAGGTAAACACCCAGGCATGTAGTGCATTTATAATTGCAACAGCTGCACGAGGTCAGGATACTGGCTAAAAATGAATTACAGCCTCACCATTTTCTTCTTGCCCATTGGCCTCTGGAGTGCCAAGGCGAGACAGTTCCTCAGGGGCTTCAGGGTAAATAATGGCTGTGTCGCTGCGCTGCAGGTACTCCGCTATGCTGACTGCATGCCCATCCCCTTCCTCCAGTTTCCTTTTGGCAAAATATTCCTCAAAGTCCGACGTGCAATTTGCGTTCTTCACTAAAATGAGAGAAGGGGAAAAGAAAGGGGGGGGTTGAGTGAATCCTTTCCAAGAGCTTGGGTTGGTCAGCAACATTATACACAGGTTGAGCAGATGGGCTTGAGCTACAAAGGCTGGGGCTGCAGCTGGATCCTTGCTCTCATCGGTGTTGCTCCAGCTCCTAATAAAATTAATGTGGGCTTTCCACCAGCGTGGATGGAAGTAAGGGCAGGCAGTTAAATTAACAAGAACACGGGGCTCTACGGGGCAGCAGGAGAAGTTTATGAGCCTTGGGTAATGCAGGTAATCTTTCATTGCTGGAACCTGAACCTTCAGAGGGCTCCTGGGGACCCACGGCTTTTGGCATGAGCACAGCTCAACCTACAGGACTGAGCTCAGCTGCCCCCAGATACCGCAGACCCAAGACAGTCCCCACATGGGAGGTCATAGTTGCAGGTAGTAAAAGACCAAACTATTTCTCCAAGGCCGGGTCCTGCCTCAGGTTGCTCTTCTATGGCAGGCACAAGAAGAGAAGTGTTCACATCTTCCCTTTTTTTTTTTTTTTTCCTCTCCAAAAAGTTAACTTACAATGGGAGAATAGGTTGTTTTTAAAAAAGCATTGCTTCAGGATTTCTACAAATAGAACCACATGTTTGAGACCATAACAGGGATACCAAGCCTCAAACCACTTTGACAGTCCATACAAGAGTTTTCCTTCTTTTCCTTAAATGTAAACCTAATTTTTTTATTGTCCATGCAATGTCCATGAAACATAATATATGCTCAACCACAAAACATCCTGTTACTAAAAATGTGCTTTTCTCCTCCATGTAAGAACAGTGCTTAAAGAAAAGACATTAAAAACTCTTTGATGCTATAGACAAATAATAATATAATTATACTTGAAAAAAAAGGAGTTGATGGTTTTCCTTCTCTAAATTGTTTTTTTGTTTGCTTTTTAATAAGTCTTGGAAGACACAGTTGGTGGCAGGGTACTAATAAGACTTGTTTTTAACTGACCATAAATGAAAATAACAGCTTATGATTGATCAAATTTTTAATGTATTTCTGCTCAGGTGAAATAAGAAAATGAGGCAATGCCATAAACTATTCTTTAGTTCATGTAAAAGTAAAATATTAAATGGCATGACTCTGCTCTCAGTGATGCTAGGGCACAATATGGAACAAACTTATGGAAGTCGAAGGGGTTATGTTTTGTAACCACTGGAAATGAGACATTAACCAGCTCCTTGGTGTTTAGAAACGAGGTAAATGCTTTGCCTCAGTTTTCTACAAACATGCAAGAGGTGATGCTGGCAGTGAAAACAAGATGTGACCTCTGACTGTGGCACAAGTGGGAACCTGAAGCGCCTGATTTGAAGCGCTGATCTCGGCGTCATCGATAAAAGTAGATATCCGTCTCTGCAAACCTCATCCCTTTAGCCGATAAAATCAAATCCTCTGGCTGAGACAAATATGCCCTATTTTTCATATGAGCTGAGCAGCTTCTCAACTGTTCTGCGGCATTTTAGTGACAGTGACCAAATGGCACAGCGCACGGGACCCTGGTTGTGGAAAGAAACTTCTGTTCCTATTGCAGTGGTTTTGCAGGGAATAGCTACACCACCACAGAGCTCCTCTTGGTCCTTCTGTGGCTCCTGTTACCATTTGCTATTAGCATGAGAAACAATATCTCCCCTTTTAACACCAAAATAAAGCAGCATGGAGAGAAGGGGAGAACAAGGCTGAGTACCTTACCTCCATTTTGTTGCTGGGAACAAAATGGTGGTTACTGAGTACACCTTATACACAGGAGCATCAGAGTAGGTTTAGGACCTTTTGTTTTTATCAGAACAAAAAAGCTGAGGCATTACTTTTTACATTGGAAAGCCACCTTTTCATTCCCCTTGCTATGCCTAGATCTTCCAAGTGTTGCAAGATCATCCACCTTAACACTACCCCTTCTCCACTTTTTCTCTTGGCTTAGCAATAGATCCAAGGAAAACAAGTTTATTTTTACCAAATTTAGGCCGTGAACCAGCAAGTACTACCTGTGAAGCAAGGAAAGGAAGCTTTTCTACAGAGAGGAGAAATGGGAGCAGGAAGGGAAAAGGGTGGGATGGCTCCATGGGATGGTTTCCGTGTGTCCTCCTTCTCCTCCAGGCAAGCTGCGAGGTTTTGGAGTTTGCAACTGCATTTATAGTATGGGGATTCAAGCCACCAAGTAAGGCCTGTATTCAGTATTAGGAGCTTCCATCCCAAACTTGAACCCAAATGAGGTTCTTTCTTCCTGCCCCCAAGTCTATCTGGAGGCTGATCCAACAGGCTGTGGAGGACTGCTGCGATTATTACTGGCCTTGGCTTCCTAATTCTCTGGATTATGTAGCTTCTATGTCTGTGCATGCAACCCAGGAGCTAAAGCAAATGTTTATGTCTACATTGTAAACCCCTAAAAACAAGGGGATTTAGTGGAAAAGCTGACAGATCCTTAACTGAAACAATACAACCAGTGCTGCAACACTGCAGATTAACACAAACAGCGAAAGGTGACCATGTGGATCTGGTTTCTCACCAGCAACATTACTGACAATTCAGACATGGCTGGAAGCTCACCCAGTGTTACTAAAAAGACCCATCTGATAACCATTAGGCTTCTCTCTCAATTTCTGGGGGGAAGACTTGCTTCCCCACTCCATATCCTAATTTATTTTCCATGCACAAAGCCACGTTCCCAGACTCCTCACGGGCTGCCACTGCACACACAGTGCACATCCTCCCCCAGGCAAGAATTTCAGTGAGATCTACGGCGTGTGACCTCACCAAATAAGTCTTTTTTTAATTAATTATTGGAGCCTGGAGAGCAGAAATATTTTCAGGTCCAAAAGCTGATGTGGCTGCGTCACATAAAATTAAAACACATTAAGGAAAGCTATCTTTGGAGGCATTTAGGACCTTTCGAGATAAAGTGAGAGAGAGGTTCAAGGAGCTTGGGAGACCAGTTATTCTGTGTGGGAACTCGTCCTGCAAGATGGTGATAGCTGCCCTTAATCACAAACAAAGCTAATAAAACCACAGCCTTCATTAGCCAGGAAGTGAGAGGCCCCCATTGGTACACACAGATTACAGCCTGAAAACGGCCTGTCCTCCAACCTGCCAAGTTTTACTTCTGTTTTCCTCCCCCTGAAAGTTTTTCTTTCCCTTCTTTAAATTATATTAAAGAGATCTTTACTCGAAGCCTGTCAGATCAAAACCAGGAAAATTTTTCTGTTTGGTTACAGGGATTTTGTTAATCTATTTTCTGCAAACATCCCACTTGCAATAGCCCTAACAGGCAGAATAAAATAAAACATAAGAATTTTTTCATTCAGATTTTAAAATCCTCTTCTGTTAAATATCACTTCTTCAAGTCACCATTGCAGAACTCCCCAGAAATATTTACAAATTCATTTAGCAGGACCAAAGAATAAAATTTTCACTCTAATGGTCACTTTTGCATTTCTACTATACTACAGCTCATTATAAAAATGCAGCTGATTAATGTATGGATAACAAGATTTCTCTTTAAGTACCACTAGGAAGTGACCACTCTGACAATAGCAGAATAATTTAATGGAGACTTTTTCTTTTAGTTTTCTTTCTCTACTAATGACTTTCTGCAATGAATGTGATGTTAAAAATGAACCACAGTTATCACATGCACCTACAGAAACTCGGTGGTTGGATGTATCTGAATGACTCTAAAAATGTGTCTCCTATCTCTGTGCTCAGCCCGGGTCACAGAGCACTGCGAGATCTCGTGTCAAGAGGGACAGGCACGTTGTACTAAACAAGAGTAACCTCCTTGGCCCATCTGGAAGAACCCATGTTAATCTGTAGGAAGCCCTAACTGGCTTTCCCAGAGACCAGAAGGTCGCTGTGGAATGGTTTTTGCTGAAGATGGAGTCACTGATCCAACTTTTTTCTGTGAGTCTCACCTCAGCTATGTTACTGAACACCAGTATTAAATCCCCCTACTACCAACAGGGAAAAACTGAGGCCAAACACTCAAGACAGGCCCAAAGCCTATAGTGAGGCTGAAGCAGAAAACTTTGTACGCTTCCCAGACTATTTAGGAAGGATCTATAATGGCTCAGGGACTGACTTCTTCCCTTTCCTCCTCAAATAATGGTTGGGGCACTTCAACAGGCAAGTTGGGGGAGTTTTTACTCTGCATGAGGAATGCTGCAGCTCCTCATAGTCACCTGGCACCTTCCACTCAACATGAACAGACTGGCAAAGGCTTTTAGTTTATCAGATTATTTAATTAAATGATCTGACATTGCTCTTAAAAGACTATGGAGACAGCAGTGATTAGAGAAACATGTTTTACCCAACCTGCCAAGGTATCAGCCTCTGCTGCAGAAGGCTCTGAACACCTCAGTGACAAAAGATTTGAATTAAATACCAGCAGAGCACTAGACAACTCATGATAGTTACTTGAGCAAACCACCCATTGCAACTGGAGTAAAGAGGAGCCTCAGACTTTTGCACAGGACATCTGGGGAAGGAAGGAATTGCCAGGTGCAACACCCAGAGCAGCTTTTGCATTTTAAGTGCAGGCGACATAAATGCAAAGCACTCTTTGAGCCACGAGTTTGCTGTGCACAAAGATGGGCAGGGACAACCCTTCTTTTCTCCTCAGAAAACTGGCTTCAGTAGGGGCAGGACACCCCATGGACCCCAAGCAGGGTTAGCAGAGGGGTCATCATGGTGGGGGTCGATGACACCCTGGCCCCAGAGAATTGTTGTGAGGCCAACACTGAGCTGGGAGACAAGGCCATCAGATATTGGAAGGGAAGGGGCTAAGAGGACATGAAGTCCTCCCCTTCAAGCAGACCACATTGCAAGTATGAAAGAGTCAAGGCCTGTTATGGTAAGGAAAATATGTGCAAAGGAAGTCACATGGACTGATAGGGGACCTCAAAGGCTCTGGTAATGGTATTTCAGATAAGCATCAAGTCTTATTTCTGAATCAGATGTCTTTTAAAGTCCCATTTCTCCAAATGCTAAGCACAATTTGTCACTTTATTACCATCTCTTGGAAATAAAACAAGCTTTTAAAATATATATGTGTAGCCAGTTCTGCACAGCAACACCATTTAGTACCTACGTAATGATGAACTGCGCCTGGGTGCCACCCTCCCTTTCATGCATAATAAATCTAATGGATGAAGAAAGCAGTGATATGGTTTTATTTTCCTATTATTTTCCCCCTCAAAAATGACAAAGTAAATTTTGTGTGTTGCTTAATAAGAGCATTGGGGTTTTATGTGGGTGTTACCAACATTAGGAAAGTGTGAGTAATAAAATGCTTGTGAGACTTAGGTACCACCTTTTACAGTAATATTTGTGGAGGATATTACCTTTGAACTAAATCTCACAATGGAATGCATAGAAATGTACTTATACTAGAAAACTCTTAACCATGTAAATCTATCTGCAACATCTCAAATTGTGACTGAATGCAGAAGAAACACTGGGTGATGTATGACATTCAGCTGTGCTGAGGATGGAGTGGGGCCTTTTGGAAAGAACATGGTAAACCCCTGAATTCATTTGGATTAGAAAATAGTAACAGAAACCTTTTGCTGATTTACTCTGCTACAGAAAAAAAAAAAAGAAGATGGCTCAGAGGTGATGCCTTTTAAATATCTCTGTCCCCTTTCTTATTCCACCAAATGTATTGATTTCTAAGAGGAGGGGAAAGAAAAAGATGTGGGAAGTGGGAGGGGGGAAGATTAGTCAGAAACATTATAATCTCATAAATATGCATTTAAAGTGTGTGTGTCTGTGTATCTGTGTAAGGGGTTTATGTGTGTCATGCTGAAAAGATGTTTTCAGTCTCTGAAGTAGAGAGACTGTGCACCATCCGAATCCGGGACTGCCAAGGAAGGTGCACCCCATCCTCATTACCAAGGTCTTTGTAACCCTCCCATTAAAACACACCTGTATCTTGGCTCAACTCCTTTAAACTATCCGAGGCTCACCCTGACTGGGAAAACATCTCCTCGTGCTGCTGAGAACTGTTATCTCACAGGGATGCAGCTAAAAGGAGCTGGGGGCTAAAACATTGCGGGGCATGGGAGGGGAGCAAGGGCTCTCATTGCTTAAGTTTGTGGCTGCACTCTTGTGAACAATCTGGGGGGAGAAACTAAAAACCGGGAGAATTACACACATTTTTCCGAACTGTCCAACTGAAAACAAGTAATAAATTGTTTTGTCACTCTCAGTCTTCACGCTCAGCTAGTTTTGCGTGCGACCAAAGGGAAGGGGTGCTGGTATCATGCAATACCTTACCTGTACCATTGTTTCCGGTGGTCTGAATTGCGGCTTCAGGCCCCATAGTGTCATAATCTTCCTTCATTTCTTCTGTGAAATAAAGCATGCACACTTTTTAGCATGGGCACGGCAGTGAAAGCTTCACAAAGCTGGGGAGCACAGTGCAGTGCAGGAGAAGATCCTGCTCAGGCAAGGAGAGAAAAGGGCTGTTGTGGACCTCTATACAATGGCTTTGTTCTGGGAAGTGAATGAGTTCAGCAGTGCTGGAGGGATGAAAACTTATTTACTTTAAACATGACAGCAAGTGGTGGAAAACAGAGCTGTTTGTTCGGAGCCAATGAAGGACTTTTCCCAATATCAAATCTAATAAGTATCCGGGTGAGAAAAAGGGAATTTTTTTGTTCTTTATTCTTCTACATGTTTAAAGGAAATAATCAGTTAACAGACCCTGTGAGATCTATACCTGGAAGAAAATGCAAATGCAGGAGGAAGATGTAAGAACTTCTTCTATCTCCCTTTCTATCTATCTATCATCACACAGATCTGAGCTGTCATCATCATTTTAACCTCATTTGAGGCACAGTGTTTATTAATATCAACTGGTGCAGAAATGTGACAAATTTTCAAGTGTGGGCAGTTCTTCTCTGCCCCTACTATTAGTTTGCATCTTCTGTGCACTGACAAAGTTGGCCTTTATGGCCATAAATTGGATTAATTCACATGCAAATAAGCATGACATGTGCAGAATTATTTACTATGTATTTATCATGGATCGGTTTACTTTCCATGGACCCGGGGGTTTGGAGTGAGTTAAAATAGCATTTGGAAGAGGCTGGATGCAACTCCATCACTGGGGAGAACACTTTTTTCCTGGATGTTTCAGCCTGCCTTGCATTGCCTGTCAAACTTGGTTTCTTGCTGCTAATTTGTTAGTTCATATGCAACAGGTATTCACACATACAGCCAGGAGAAGATTTAACCCTCCAAAGGATTTTCATAGGCAAAAAAAAAAAATATACAGAGCGTTTCTTTCTCGCCTTTTCAACTCCTAAATGCCAGCCTTTCTTTATCTGAAGATGTGCACAAACATACAACCCCTCCCTTTTCTTTTTCTAAGTGAGAGAATTTAGTATTTGAGATTTAAGTGAAAAAAAAAGTCTGCTTTTATCTTTCACTGAGCTGCACTTACAAGAAATAAAATGGCAAAAGGAACCCAGAGATGGTTCAACAATGACCAAATAAATTAGAAAAAAAAAGAGAGAATTTCCCAGAAACAAACACCAGTCGATGATGATTCAGGAAGATGGATGCTGCTCAGCCAATCAAGTGATAGACTGGCAAGAAGATCAAAGCATGCTATTAAAATCTTATTGATACATGAAGCATTAAAATTCTTATTACTCTTCCTTTTTTTTTTTTTTTGTGAAAAAGATTTTGATGAGGACAGAAACTGGCCCAGTATTAATCCATTTCCATGACAATGATTTGACTGAAGATAGGGGAATAATATAAACAGAGCACATTCTCAGTTCATTCCTAAATTTGTAATCTTGTAGTATTCTTCAGATGTCACATTCTACAAGTAATTAGTTGGTAGAATAACAGGTTCTAATTGTATCATTCTAATCAAAACTAAAGCACAGAATGACTTAATTCAGAGCTTTACAACCAGCGTACAATACTGCGGTATAAATATACATGTTTATGGCTTTGAAGCTTAAAAAAGGAGAAAAAAAATTAATGAAAGCTCTTAAGTTAAAATATGCAGGTACAAACAGATGCTAAATTTGTACAAAAGCATAGAATATGCAGACCAGATGAAAAATATTTGTTTAAACTGTACAGCAGACAAGCCAGCCTTGATTCTTTTCCCAGATCTGGCATTCTGCCTCTCTAAGGATCATTTTCAGGGGGTTATCTTGCGTCCAAAACATTTAGGAGTTCAATATGTATTAATAAAATGTTGTCAATTATGATAATTGATCTGCTGGGCCAGTCTCACATCTGATATTTTTATTGCAGCCTCCCAGAAATTTTAATCAAGGTACAGTGTTTCTGAGAAGTTCAGCCTTCGATATAAATATAGTCATTGTGATTTTCTTCCTTGATCATCTCATGTGATTTCTGGTAGTAAGGAGTCACAAGTATCAGAAGTTTTCCATCTGAGGGCACTTCTACCCAGTCAGCAAAGGGGAAAACAGTTAACAGCTTTTTTTTTAATTTTTTTTTTTTTTTTTTTTTTGCATAATAGTGGTAATGTTCAAGATTTCTGCTGTACTTCCTTCCTCATTGCCATTTTCTTCTGTGGTAAAGAGAAGTTACAGTGTCTAGTTGCTTCCCAAAAATTAATTCAAGGCTCACGAAGGCTCTGTGCTGCTTCTCACTTTGTGCAGGTCACCGGGGTGCAAGCTGCAATTTTTCATGTACATTTTAATTCTCGTTTAGCTGACGGTTGCACAATTTAACCTCTAGCATTGCGACACTCAAACATGACTTTTCTTTACCTAAACCTGCCCCCTTCCTAAAATCTGTGACCCTGCACTTTCTGTCCTTCCGTAAGAAAAATATATTTGCAGCGTTTTCTTCCTCTCAGCATTAATTTACTAAAATATAAACTCTGGATATCCAGGGCTGCTGCTGTAAATCCAGAGCAAAGCTCTGGGTGTTGAAGCCAGAATAAAAGCAGGACAGTCCCCTGCGTGCGCAGATGCGGCAGAGGATCCACAAACACGGGCTCAGCATTTATTTAATCTGAATGGATCCTAAGTGGGGGCTTTGCTGGTTTATTTTTTGGAGAGCACCTCGCTATTCCGAGCACATCTGACCAAATGTAATATGTCTGTCTAAAACCACATACTGTATTTATTTTGAAAACACTTGTAAAAGTTTGCATTTTCCAGCCACCCTTGGGATAAAGGTTTGTAAAAATAAAGAGCACTTTCTTCCTTCGGATGAAGAATCCTTGAATAAGCAGAAAGAGGCCAAGATGCAGGTGATTTATTTAAGTCTGTGTCAATGATAATGATGTCATGGTTTCCAGCACACTGTGTCCACCCCATTGTGGGACGAAAGAATGTCAAGGACAATTCCAAACACAAAACTTTGATTGTGCTGGAACCGGAAAGGCACAGTAAGAACTCCACTGCGCTCTTCAGTTCAAAACCTGCATCCTGCAGACAAACTACAGAAAGCATGGGAGAAAGAGCAAAGGAGAGGGGGCTTATCTCAGAGTAAAGCTATGTGCTGAGGTACTGGGGTAGACAGTCAGGCACCAGGGATAAAACACCACTGAATAAAACAGCACCCGAATTAGAATTATTGTCTATATTGTGTGTTTTGAACAATAAATAAGAAAAATATTTTATCAGAAGAAAAATGTGTTATCTAAGAGTCAGGATAAACAATGAGTAGCTTTTTAAGACCAATCTCTTTTCATTAGACATCAAGGCACCACATCAGAGCACTTTTAGAACAATAAAAAAAAAAACACACAATAAATCATAACCAATCATTAGAACTAGACAGGTAATAGCAGAGTAACTTTCTTGGACTGTCTAACTAGAAGGGCTAAATAGGATTAGGGATTTACATTATATTTAATTATTGTAAGACTAGGACACTGGTTTATTTACCATAAAGGTAAGGGCAGAGGAACAGCCTGTTCATTTGTGCTGCAGGCCTCATTAACCACAGGTGATCAAAAGACCCTGCAAAGCATTCTTGGGGATTATTATATTTAAAACGTGGGGAATTATGTTCCTTCCCCTGTGCAGAATCCTGCTGCTGGCATAAAACACAGAACCCGAAACTCCGCTGGTTTTGATCATTTCTAACTATTGATCCTAATTTTAAAAAGCAAACTTTTCAGAAGTTTGGGCTTGTACATTTGTTATATCATTATTAATTATTCCTTTAAGGGTGGAAATTCTAGTAATTGGTCCTTACCCTTGATTTCTAGATATTAAAATTTAAAGCATCAGAACATTCATTCTTATAGCCCTGCATATCTAGTTCATTAACAAATATGAATAGCTAACACCAGCTCATTTAAATAGTATGTCTTACATGAGTTCTCGCTACACTCTGTTTCTGTCACACTGCTCCCAAGAATCATTGGCTCTTATTATACATGTAAATGGCTATCATAAAAATAAAAATTTCATTTAAGATTGTTAATGACTTCTGCAGCAGTCAGACTTCCTTTAATGATCATCCTCTGCCCCTAATTAAACGTATTTATCTTTCAAGCATCTTTGGCTGAGTTCTCCCTCATAGTTGAAAATCTAAAACCTTAAGTCTTAATGGATATTGCAATAAATGTTTATGTATGGAATAGCAAGGATTCTAGCAGCCCTAACCAAAAAAACATCTGAAGCTGTGACAGCACCAACTTATGCTTTGCAAGGAAGGGGGAAAAAAAAAATAATGAAGGGCTTTGTTGTAGTCAGGTTAACATGCTGCTGCTTTTTTCAAAGCAGTACCTCTTCTAACAATGATGGTGTGTATTTATATATATATATATATTTATGAATATTAAAAAACCCTCACTATTATCTGAAATGCTAATACTGAGTGAAGATAAAATCACTTCCTGCCTCTTTTCCTTTATTTTGCTCATCTCTTTTCAAGCCAGTACTACTTGCTTTGATGCTCAGAGACTAAGGTGCAGTTTAAAGAACGATGTCACTAACACTTTGAAAGAGGCAAGGGAGAAAAATCCATCTCTGCAAAACTCTGTGGGCAACCTGGTACAATTCAGACCAGACCTTTAGTAAATCAACGCTGGTCCAGTGGCTGCAACTGTGCTGCTCCTATTTTCATCCGCTGA
>NW_026088185.1:35362059-35367059 GCF_022539395.1 Myiozetetes cayanensis
CCACGCTAACATTTAAATGTTGATAATAATTAGCCTGACATTTGAAATACAGTGGTTGCAGTGTTGTCTTGAAGATGTTCTGCTCAACATTACCTAACTAGCCCCTTTTCATACTTATGTGCTCTCTGTACATTATTCTGTCAGTTACTGAACAAATAAGACATCAGTTGCTAATGTATTAACATGCAAAAACTACGCTTAAGGGCCAAACACTGCCCCCAGTCCACAATGTAACTCCCATTGATGTCAACTACTGTTAAGGTTGTGACAACCAGTAAAAGAAGGGAGCTGAAAAGTAGGGGATCAATTTTCTCCCTGATCTGCAAGGAATTTATGCAAACGGCTCCCTGCAGAATGAGGGATGGGAAAGGCAGGGTGTGGGTCGTGCCACCGGATGGGAGGTGCTGGTTTCCTCCTGCTCTGGCCCATTGTGCACAGCCCAGGCCATGGCACCAGGGTTAACCTTCAGAGGGATGCCCAGTCACTTCAGGTGTGCTAGGTGGTCAGCTCGTGTCACTCCCTGCTTTTTAGGGAACACAAAAGTAGGCAGTTGATAAAAAGTGGCGATAATTCGCCGAGCAAGCTGAAAATGAAAGTATCCACGTAAGTACAAAAATGTGCCCTTCTTGTTGGGTGCTGAAGAATTGCATAACTCCTTATGACCCGTCTACCTGCAGACAGCCCTGGCCAGCAGTGGTCAGTGGGATGACCAGAGGAGAAACCATGGGAAAAGCCTTAGGAGCAGCCTGCAGCCTTGGCAGGCCTGGCAACAGGAGAGCAGAAACTGGTTCCTTCCAGCTGGTTCTTAGACATTCCCAAGCCATGACCATGTATTCTGCCTGGGTGTGTACACACGATTTAGGGCAAAAAGACTTGCATGGGGGTAAGTTCTGCATGTAGAACACTTTTTTGTGCTTTCTTAGAATCCTGTAATGCTCACAACACACTGGAGCACATTAAGTATAAATGATATGATCTAAGAATGAAGTAATAGCATTACCCCTGCATTTCCTTGCTTTTGTCAGCCACAGTCTCCAAACAGAGAAGGCCTTACCTTCTTTATATGTGTGTGTGATTGCATCTCCTCTGTTCTATTACTAATGAGTGTCTCTCATCCTAGGAGGAATGAGGATGATACAAGTGATGCGACAGGAAGCTCAGGGTACACCCACTCTTTTCCCACCAGAATAAACACTGTTCTCAGGGAAGGTGCTTTGATAATAAAAATGCATTTTTTAGAGATTTCTCAGGCAACTGCAATTGCTATGGGAATGGTGACTCTAACAGGATGTGCCTCCAACATGTAGACTCCACAAATAAGAAGGCTTAGGATTTAAAAGATGAAATTTTGCCAACAGACAGGACCTCAGCTGTCCTTAAGATGTGATATTAGAAGGGTGTAAAAATAGAGGAATCTCAAATGCAGACCTTAAGTGTTGCCTAATCCTGAAGTCCAAAAGCTGATGCTCAGGTCTGTGTCTCACCTGCCAGGTTGCCTTTACATGCACCTGCCCTGGAATATGCCTTTAATTAAAACATTTAAACCCACTACAGACTGCAACAGGAAACTGTGATACCATTTTGAACCCCAATAACAAGCCCACTACAGACTTCAACAGGAGATTATGATACTGTTTTGAAAGGACACAACAATCCCCCACTGCAAACTTCAAAAAGAGAAACTCCTCTACCATGTAGGCCAGTGACTTCATATTTTCTATTTATATTTTTAGCTGGAGTCCTGAGGCTGCTACCCAAGTTGCACTGTCAGATGAGATATGCTACACATTGGTGAGGCTCTTGGCTCTCTCTTGGCTTCTCTTCCCAGGAAGTGTTTGTTTCCTTGTTCCTGCTAATGACAATGGGATTCATCAAAGTTTATGTATCTTGACTGAGAGACATTAATTCTGGCAGCCGTGTGGTCAACCAGTCTCTGCTACCCTTATGGCTGCCTCTGTACTGCAGTGAGGGGCCAGCTGTTGGATGTTGATGACCAGGAGAAGGTTCATTTTCCTGTGAATCTTGAGGGTGTTGATTAAATCACACACACTAGATTCCCAGACTGGAATTTCTCTGCTGAGTACATACTTTTAAATGGTTACACAGCAGTAAGAGCACAGCTGAATGCTTTTAGAAATATAAATAATTGATTATTTATTTATCCTCCAAGATAGCCTTTTCTCCTGGTAGATTACAGAGCTTGTTCACAGGAGAAGCAAAAGCATAGCCTGGAGGAAAACAATATACCTTCAGCTTTTCCTTGAAGTGAGTATGGAATTGGCATGTCTCTAATGTTCATGATATTCAGGAAGATGTTGTTGTTGGTCAACTGTATCCTTGATAGGATTCTGATGAGTTTTAAGTATTTAGGGACACATTTTCTAAGTCTCAATGAATTACATTATCTTATGAGGAGTCAAATGTCACAAGAACATTCTCTCCATAATAGTGCAACTTCTCTTTCTCTGTCCAAAACCTGCTTTTCTCTTCCTTTATACATAGAGAACTATTCTCAGAGTTATCCTACTGATTAATTTAAAAATATAAGACTAGTCTAATCTTCTCGAGGACTGAAAAGACAAATGAAGAAAAGATGGAAGAAGAGCAGTTGTGAACTCTGCTGAGAGACCCTCTTATGTTTAATGCCACTTATCTCAATTTGAGTCCTGCTCCTAATGAATAGGCATAAAAAAAATCTTTTTCACTTTTCAAAATCCATGTGTTTGTTCCCATGTTCTAGATGTTGGGGAACTAGAAAACAGAAAGGATCGGGCTACAGAGTCCCTAGTTCACAACACTTACAGGAGAAATCACTAATATTTTCATACCTGCATTTTGACTAAATCACCTGCCTTTTACTTTCACAGTAATTTTAAACCACCTTATTGACTTCAATAAATAGGCTCCAGATCACTACAGAATTTAGTCCCCTTTTTCTACTGACCTACTGAAAAATCTGGCTGCAGCAAAGGCAGAAGAATGCAAGATTTACAGCGGAGAGACAGAGCCAACCCTGTGTTCTGATTAGCAGTTTGGATGCCATTGTTCTGTCTGGAAAACACATGTCATCCTCAGAATCACCCAAGCTGTCCATTGACATCTGCCAACGTATCCTCCATCACCTCGCTCTTTCTTTTTTTCTCACTTTCCCTTCCTTACACCTCTTCCCTCATTTCCCGTGTCTCCGAAATCCCCACAAGTACTCCAATGCAGTTAGGAGTTATTCCTTGTGAAAACTGATGTGGCTTTCACCCCTCCCACACAGTATCACCTTCAGTCTCAAGCTGACCACCTCAAAATAACAAAATAGCCCGTTCCTCTGACTCTTCTCTCGTGTCAGATTTGTGCTGCGTTTCTTTCTGGGGACAGAAATTCATAATAGCCCAGAGGCTTCATATTTTCAAAATTGTCACACTAAGACTTGAGTGCCTCCATGAAAGAAGCAGTAGAAAGAGATGCCTGAAGGTAGGCTGGGAAGAATCCAAAATGATGTCAGGTTTCCTTCTACCTTCCCATCAATAGGGTCTTTGAAGAAGAAGCATCTTCAGAGAAGAAAAAATAACTTTCTCTTTAGTTAAAAGGGCTACCACGGTTTCAGTTTGGAGACTGACAGTTATATTAGCTTTATTACCTTAAAATCTATACAGCTCATGGTTTTGCTGTGGATGGCTTTGCCTCCACGAGTTTTGATGATGTCCTTGAAAGAGAAATAAAGATGCATAACTTCATTCAGTGTTGACTTTGGAGGTGAATATTTTATCCCCTTTCCCTTTTCCTGGCTGTTTGCAAACAGGAGTGATAACTCCTATGCAATACAACTAAGAATTGTAGCAGAGGAGAGAAAATCAAAGCTTTTACTGGACTAGAACAGCTCCAAGTCTGATAGTTCTCCCTCCTCACTGAGCTGACTGATGATGAGGGACAGAGGAGATGAAAGAGGAGCTGGAGCTGTGTATCATTGTCTATTATCTTTTGTCCAAAAGATACTTTTACTATTTGCATTATTGTTTTTAGCTTTTATGTAGAATGAAAAGATTCTTAACTAAAGAAAAATATGGGTTTTTTCTGAGATCTATGGATGTTTCTGTGTGACTTTTTAGGGAACAGAAACTTACATTCTTGAAGAGTCCTGAGAAAAATGTTGGTCTCTTTCTAGTTACACTATAGGATAACTTTTCCAGCAAAGAATAATTTCTGTTGAAATACAGACGTGGCAGTTTCTGGAAGATAGTAAATTGTGATTTATCCACCATAATACCAATCAACCTGTTGAGAACTTGCTCTTTTGCTGTGAAGGGCTTAAAATACAGTTTATACAATGCTGTCACATCCAGGTTAGAGCTACAACATAACCATTTTTTAGGAACCCAGCCCTCCCACTGTCTCCTTGGGAGAGTTTTACAATTGTAAATTCTCCAGAATAATTCTCCTCCAGCCATGCTGGGTTGAAGAATTTGTCAGGTTCCCACCATTATGAGGGAGGTGGCAGCACCTGGGAAGGGAGCTCCCAGCTAGTGGAATTCATAGGTAAAAATAAAATTGTCTTAAGGTCATTCAAGTAGGATGAATTTTGTATTAAAAAATGGAAACAAAGGAAAAAGAATCAACTCTTACTCCCACCAAGTAAATCTAGATCAAGAAAGGAATTTATTTTTCATTCTGGTCAAGAAAGACTGGGATGGTGGCTCAGTGGTTGTGGCTCAGTGGTTTGTATGTTCTTGCCAAATGAGTCAACTTGTCCTTCACCCTCAAGCAAGAGGAAGTCAAATCCACCACCAACACCATGGCAGAAAGAGTTGCTGCATATCTCATGCCTATTAAATAGGCAGGTGGGAGGAAAGGTAGAAGTACCCACATATTGTAGGTTGAAGATTTTAGTACTTTAAAAAAAAAAGTTTTCTAAAATCCCTTAAGACTCTCAAATGAGACTTATTCTTCAAAGCTGTCATTATGTGCAGTGTAAACCTGGATTTGCAATCATCCTTTGAATGGTGGACCAT
>NW_026088185.1:35377059-35379559 GCF_022539395.1 Myiozetetes cayanensis
GCTACAGGAGCTGATATTGGTAATTTACATTTTGCCAGCCATAAGACTCAAGTTGCTAACCGCTGCTTGTTCTAGGGACAGATTTAGACCTAATGATAAAATTATACTTTTTCGCAGTAACTGTTGCCCTTGGACATGCTTAGAAGTTTTATGGCAGTTCTGCATCTGCTTATCTAATTGCCAAACCAGCTTTTTGAAGCTCCTTAGCTGTGCTACCTGCAGAAAGTGTGCAAATGCCTTCCTTGCTCCTGATGCAGGAGCAATTAGCTTTACTTTTCCAGCCTAAACACACACATACGTGATTACTGATCCCAGTGTCTTGCTGTGGCTTCTCCTGCTGCCAGTTGGGTCCTTGCTCCACTGGAGATAATCCTGTTTAGCTACCCTACAAGCCTGTCCACTAACACAACAGGCTGATTACAGCTCTGGAGCATCTCAGAGCTCAGCAAAGAGAAGTTGGGGATGCCCCTGGATCCCTGGAAGTGTTCAAGGCCAGGTTGGATGGAGCTCAGAGCAACCTGGTCTAGTGGGAGGTGTTTCTGCCCATGGTAGGAGGATTGGAGTGAGATGAGCTTTAAGGTCCCTTCCCACTCAAACTATCCTGTGATTCTGTGATCTCCTGATTATATGGATAATAAAACTCATGGAAGAAGCATCTTGGGGTGTCCCAAGAAGCACAGGCACTTTGAGGGCAGCCACAGGAGGGAAAAGGCAGCAAGGCAAACCATCAGATCAAAAATCTGCTAGTTAGTTTTCCTCTTTTTCCCCCAGCACAGTCCCCAGTAGATGAGTGTGAGAGCCATGGAGTATTGGGAGTTTTGTGGCTACTGGAGCACCAGACCCACCAGGAATACATGGGATGTTTGAGAAGGCTCCTCTCCCACTCCAGGGATGACTTGTCCCACACAGGGGATGCTTCCTTGTCTACTAGTTCATCCCTCTTTTCCCATGACCTTTAGGAAACATGTAAAGCATTTAGCATTGTTAGCAAAGATAAACTCCACCAGCTAAGGAATAATATAGGAACGTGGATAAAACCCATTTCAGCCAGGGAGTTTAACACCACTCCACTTCCCTTTGGTGGTTTGGGAGACAGGGAAGCAGACAAGGCCCACCCTACCTAGAAAAGCCCTGCAGAAAGCTGACTAAAGGCAATATTTATGACAAGGTGGGTCACCTTGCTGACCTGCAGCAATTTTTCTTTCTGCCTGGGAGCAGGTAAGTCATTGCCACCCATGGAGGGAGGCCTTCAGCTGCACCTCTAGGGATTTCTGACCACACAGAGCAGGAGGCAGGCTGGAGAAGGACTGCTAGAGTTCCAGCAAGTTGCTTGCTAGCTTTCCAAGCCTGGAGAGCAAACCGAAGTGTATTATTAGCTCTTTTCTATTTGCCTCAAAAGCTGATGAAGAAGAAGTTGGAAACTGTACTATTCAACTGCCAAATAACTCGAAAAATTCCAATAGCGCCTGACACATGAGCCAAGGAACCCACTGAAAATGTACATTTGCATCCAAACCATAATGCATTGAGCTATGATCTCATCCTGAGGTGAGCTTTTTCTTTTTTTTTTCTTTTTTTTTTTTTTAAATTTAGTTTTAGTTCTTTGATTGAAAAAAGAAGGCAGCAAATATTAAACCTCACATTAGGGGGTAGAACAAGGAAAGTCACGGCGAGTCCCCTCCCTGTAGTGTTTGTGCTGAATGGGAGGGATGGTTTTCTCCAGCTCTGCCACGGGGACTGTGAGGTGACAACTCCACTCTGCCCTCCCATGTGAGCTCACAGGTCTCAGAGCCAAGACCTGGCCCCTCCACGTCCTCATGGAAAGGAGAGGACACAGTGAGGAGCCATGGCCTTCCCTGGGCCCCTTCCCTGGTGGTGAGCCCTGCCCAGCTGTCGGGGCTACCCCAGCAGCTCTTGGGAAATGCCGCTTCCCAAAGCAGGAGCCAATCACTTCCACAACATCCAAGCTAAATAAATGGTTTCCAGGCTCCTGATCAAACCCCTCATTCATGTTTCAGCTCAGAAATTACGAGCAGGACAGCCCAGTTTTATCTTAAAAGCATCTGGTTTTTTGGGAAGCATAAATTCCCTGCTTTAAAAAAAAACCAAAAACACAGCAACTATAACATAAAAATGCTTGTGAGACTGGCAATTCTTATTAAAAGCTGGGGTTTTTTTCACTGGGTAATTTTCCAGATTTCTCACAGCCTGGGAACACAGGAGAGAATTTGGGAAACAAAGGAAACATAGGTGGGAAAAATATATGAAAAGAAAACATGTAAAAGAAAACACATTTAAATTTGTTTCCACGTATGAGATCATATTTCTGGCACTTTGTAGAAGTCCTATGGAAGCTGTTATTTCCAATATAGGAATACTACAGTGACTAAATTGGTGTTAAATTTAAATCTATTCAGGAAGTAATAGTCAATCTGCATTCCATGTAAAGACTCTCACAGGCAAAATTATTTATACAAGGTAAAGTTGGCAAAAGGAAGTC
>NW_026088185.1:35984559-36139559 GCF_022539395.1 Myiozetetes cayanensis
GTTAGAAAAATTCTCTGCTGTGATACTCAAAGCTTTCAGTTAATAATAACCATCGCTTCTTGGGATTATTACAAGGAATAAATGACAGCATTACCGCATCCATGTTCAGCATTTATCACAGTACATGACAGAACACTACCCTCGGAGCACAAATGTGGGTGATTACATTTCTGCTATTGTGGTTATTTCCTGAGAAAAAAGAGTCTTCCTGGCTCTACCAGAGCATATTAAGGCACTATCTGGCCAAAATTATCGACTGCCTGATGGGTCCTACGGTCCTGGAAGGCCCTGGATGCAGTTTGCAGAGCAGCTGACCTATTTACTCTGATCCAACTAAGTCTATCTGGAAAGGAACCCTTAGGGTTTCCAGTGTCAACAGTCCTGTGCTGTTTGTTTTCCTGCTCAACCCACTCCTTACTGAACAGAAGCGAAATGAGATCAAGAGGGGACTGAGTTAATTCGCATCAGATTTTGTCACGCGGCATAAAAAAAGGAGGGGAATTTCAGCAACATTGTCAGACTCGCACGAACCCACTGGGAGGTGTAATTTGTGCACATCCAGCGAGTGCCCACAATGCCATTTGTACCATTAAAGTCCCTTTCTTCAAACCCCCATCCCGGGATTGTAACACCACTGACACAAAAAAGCAGGAAAGCATCACTGCTGATGGATGAAGTGCTCTGCTGCTTTAAAGAATCAGAGATTAACAGCCAGTTAACAAGCTGACAGCCACCTTGAGCTGAGTAAAGCTGTTGTATTTAGATATTTCTAATAATGGCAGAAACAAAACGAGAAGGGAAGGAAAAATAAGCTTTCTCATCCTGAAATCTTGGGCTCTGAAAGAAAATCTCTACCCCAAGCTGGGCACGGTTTCTTGAACAGATTCAGGTCGGTTGAGTACTCCACTCATTCAGAGAATTTCAGAGGAGGATATTCCATAGAACTTCAAACTTCCTAAACATATTTCTTTTAAAAAATATAATTTAACAGAAAATAATGCACCAGTAAGCATCTCCAAACTGAATATTTCTAGTCTTTAACGAATACATTTCCACTGTTTGAATCCAAGAGGAACTTGGAGCAAACTGATATTGTAGTTTGGGTTTTTTTACTTCTATTTATTTTATTTTCACAGGAAAATGTTCAAGTTAGAGTTTGATCATTATCTCTTTTTTGTACATCCTTAAGGAGGAGGTTAGAATTAAAATTTCTTCACTTCCAACTTATGTTTAATATTTTATCCTCCTTTGTAAATGGTGGCAAGACCTTCATATACATTAATATATGCAGCAGAAATACTTTAATATATACACTCAAGTATGTTTTTGGAAGAACCACAGCTTGTCAAATTGGGGGTACAAAACTCTTGCTATGAGCACAAGTGATCCCTCCCTGCTGTGAGCTGGGAACAAAAAGAGATCAAGCAGCACATTATGGTCAAACAAAATATTCCTGAGAACTGATTTCCAAATAACAAACACAGAAAATGTTGAAAAACAAAAAAAAAAAAAAAAAAGGAACTAAACCCAACGCAGCACAAATGTGAAACAAAACCAAACCACATGCCAATCATGTCATTTAGAAAGTGTTGCAGAGAAGACTGAGCTAATACTGAAATTCTTAGAGACTTTTATTTGTTAAGAGAAGGAAAGGTGGGGATTGCCAAAGTGACACATGGATGTGCAAGGAAGTGGATTCTCCCTGCAGACAAAGGATCACCACCAGCACAAGTCCAGTGGAAAGGAAAAGTGTAGGAGTTTGAAGTGTTCCTTTCTCATTGGCTCCCCAGAGTGGAGATGTGCTGTTGCAAATACAACTTGAGATTACCCACAGTGGTCTGATGTCCTTGTGGGCTCACTTCCAGCTGTACAACCCCCAAAATTTATGCCTTCTGCGGATATTTCCCCTTGTCCTTTCCTCCTTAACATTTTTTTCTGGGTTGGTGCCAAGCATGTTCAGCCCATCCTAAGGTTTACCAAACTTTGTTAACTTTCCACGCTCCCTCTGGCAGTTTCCACTTATTTCTTCACCTATTTCACCACCTTTGGACTATTAGAAGTCCCCTGTGCTTGTGCATCACCTCCCACAGGAGGGTCATGGGGTACCAGTGTTCACCCCACTGAATTCCCTACACTCTCAGCTCATTCCCAAGTAAATCTATCCCCAACCAACCAACCAAACATGATGCCACATAAAACTCAACATAAAGTCATCACATTTCATGAAGTGGCCCCTTTTTCATTTGTTTTGTGGGTTTTTTTTCTCTAAGGGATGCTTTATCTGGGTGAAAAAAAGGAAAGATGAAGTAAGAGTCTCGGAAACCAAGGGATTTGAATCCACAGTCCCACTGACAACAGAGAAAGTGGAAGTCCAGACTTTTCAGGCAGTTAAATGTCCTTTGATGCTTCCTAATTCTACTGATCTGCTGTTGCTCTATAAACTCGCTCAGAAGTTCAAAGTTTCTTCAAGTCCTCCTTCTTAAAAGGCCCTTCTGAGCAATGAAAGGAAACAATATCACATCCTTTATGTCACCAGCAACAAAGTGTGAACGTCAAATATGAACCAAAAGCTGAAAAACTATTCATGATTACTGAAAAAAACCACCACAAAATAAAAATCCATAAGCTCTATGAAAAATTGTCATTTGGAAGTCGAAATAAAATAGAGTTTTGTTGGGTAAAGTATTCTGTGACTATTAAATATTTCAGATTAAAAGACATTCACATTCCTCTCATATTAAGGCAGGTTTCTAGAAATAAGATGCTGCACTTTTTGGGGGTTAGAGCACAACAGGATATGTTAAAATTGTACCTGAGTGAGAGTATGTGAGAGCATATTTTGTTGTTCAGATGATGATTGTGTACAGCCAATTGTTGAACACAGGAATTTCACTGTGTCAGCTGTTTCACTACTGACCACCACCAGGTAACTGCCCCCTTTTTTATTCTGTATCATAGGGATTTTTGTTGCCTAAACATCACATAGCAACATTTTCTCTCTCCAGTCACAGAATCCTGAAGACACCTATAGATCAAACCAACAACTGTTCTGCCAAAAGCCTCAAGGGACACCCAGAAGTTCATAAAATAGTGAAAACCTGGTAATATGAATATACTTGATTTATTTTGCACACTCCCTTGGCTTTTGGATGCCATAAGTGTTAGATCCAAAGATTTCTTGGTGAGGACTGAAGGTTTGGGTACAAAGCAGCTCTTCAGAGCTCCCAGCCAAATCAGTGCCCTGCAAAACCAGCTTTCCAGGAGTGCCTGGGAATGTACTTCAGCACAGCTCCTTTTTAACCCTATCCCAAATCCTGGCTGCAAGGTGAGCCTTAAAAAGAGAATTAACAGAGCCTGCACAAGCCCTTTTCACGATCTGCACAGATGCCCATCTTTACCTCCCCGTTTGGAAAAGTTTGAAGGCTCCTCAGCCTAATGAGCTTTAAAATCTCTGGGGTATTTCTGCCTGTGAGCTTACAGGGTTCACTCACTCCTCCTTTAATCCTGGTGCCTCATTAGTTCCTCCTGCAAAGCAGAGGCCAAAGGACTGAGTTTTAGGCACACAAGGGTGAGCAATAAGAGCAGGTGGCAAAAAGAGAGGACACTGGAGACTCCAACACACTCACAGACAACCGGTTATGTACCAGTTAAACCATTTGTGACCTATTTAAGGATATACACCTAATGAATGATCCCAGAGGTGTGAAATGGGGTGGATTCCTGTGGTCCATTAGTGCAGCTCCCATTAGTTTTAATGACTGAACATCAACAATTGTCCTCTCGCAGCAGGAACAGGCAAAGCACCTCTAAACACCCATTATCCACAAAATTTGTTTTTAGCTTGTTTTCTTAATTCCAAATATATCTAATGTATTTATCCTAATATCGGATCCTCGGGCAAGAGCTTGTTGGATGAAATGGGTACACAGAGCTTGTGTTTTTTTTAAAAAAAAAAAAAAAAAAAGTGACTTCATCCTTGCTTTTATGGACCCACTCGATTCAAAGGAATAGCCCCTGGAAATAGTAACTGCTGTGATATGCTTATGGCTCCATTTACAGACTTTCTTATAGGTTCATAAATGGAGACTAGGAGGAGGAGGGAAAGGAATAAAATTTAATAACTGAATAAAAATGTAAATAAAGATTTGCCTAAAATTACTTGTCCAAGAAATAATTCTCCCTCCCCCTTAAGCTAATACTTTGATAAGCTCTGAACAGTGATCCTGATTTGGAGCGTGACCTTTGAAAATGCTCTCCAGCTTGATTAAAGATGTATTAAATTTGTTTAAATAAACCTCGTTGTAATGGCACATCATTTGTAAGAAGCTATTAGGGGGCTGGAAACTGTGCTGCTGTATTTGCATGAAAATGTGCCCTGCTCGAATTGAGGATCTCTCCTGAATTAACTGCAAAGGAAAAGCGACACTTTCATAATTTTTTTTGACAAAAGAGGGGAAAAAAAAAAAAAAAGAAGCCCACAACTTACAAAACTTTATGTTAAGCTCTCTGAGAAAGGAGGTAACTGCATATTAAAACAGGCCTATGTACACAACATACACTTCCCCAAACCACTCTCCTCTCGTTTTTGTTTCAGTTTTTTGATTTACTTTTCTTTCCTTTTGTCTGTTTTCCTTTTTTTTTTTTTTTTTTTTTTGTTATCTCTGAAAAATATCACTGGAAAGAAAAAAAAAAGCCAGTAAGAAAATGTTTTCCAGTGTGTTTTTCCAGATGATTGAGAGAAAACCCATCCTATGTTAACAGCAGAAAAAAACCTTAAGAGACTGCTTGACATTGATAATAACTTTCTCTTTTCTGGGGGTTTCAGGCAGTCAGATTTTGCAGCCATGGAGGAGAGGGAAAAATGTAACCCTGGATATCACGGAATTTATGTGATTAGGCAGAAAGGTGGATAAATAGATAGATAGATCCCAT
Source organism: Myiozetetes cayanensis (assembly GCF_022539395.1). Lineage (NCBI taxonomy): Eukaryota > Metazoa > Chordata > Aves > Passeriformes > Tyrannidae > Myiozetetes > Myiozetetes cayanensis. Next base: position 35,989,492 of record NW_026088185.1, read on the forward strand.
TCCTGCTTGAAGCATATAGATTGCCAAATGTACTTTAATTTCTTCCAATAGCTCCCAACTGAGTGAGTAACTGCTACGCTAATGAAAAAGTCTCTCTCCCTTAAATCAAATTTTAAATTAAAACCTTTCCCATTTCCCAGCTAAAGCCAGGACTCCAGGATATGTATGTGTACTCGGGGGCCTGGAGTCTTCCTTTGTGCTCCCTGTTCCTCACCACCTATTTCACATGTCAGCCTCCCCAGCCATCCTGGTGCTCGTGTCCTTCAGCGGATTCCCAATATCAGGGACAACATGGATTGTCTGTGCTCGGTGCTGGGAGAGCCCTGAGTGCTCAGGGTCCTCTGTCCCCCCTCCTGCCCCCACCCCAAACCCTGCAGAGCACCAGGACTTCTGAAGTGCCACATTTACGGGCTTTAATTCTCCTACTTCTTCTTGTCTAATCTTGCTCTCAAACTCTCCCCCAAACCCACAAAGGAACAAACGTGCAGAGTCACGAGAGTCTCAGTAAATCCCAGAGTCAGCAGCTCTGTGTGAGGTAAGAGGCCACTGCCATGGGCAGTTTGCAGAGCAGGGAACATTTGCCCTTGAAATGTAGAACAGCATTCTAAGAATGAGGTTTTGAGTCACTACATTTTTGTTTGTGGCCATTCCTCCCGTGCTTTTCCCAGCTGTCTGTAAAATCTATGAACAATGTAAACTTCAGCTTTGAAAACTCAGTATAATGTAGAATATATATAATAATCTACCAGTAGATCATTCACTGGTACCAAACATCAAGCACCCACAGGTGACATCGACTTTGCTGTGTGTGCAAGGTGAGCTGGGACACATTAATCCAGGTTATACTCAGCAGGAACTTATGCAATTGGTACAGACCCTTCAGTATTTGAATAAAAGGTTTACCAAATGAATATTGAACCAGAACCAAAGAAAGATTGGGAACAAAACCTGCCAACCCAGAGCGTAAACAGTCAAATTGCCTTAGTTGCTCTAAAAGGGAAACACAACAAATAATTTTAAGAAAGAGGCAAGGAATTCCCCTTTACTGAATGGTACTAAAAGGATGCATCCAGAAACATCCTCTTAGTAGCCATTTTTGGCGCTGAAAATATTATCTGGTAGCTTTCTTTCCAGGCCAGTTCTACACTGTGGATTATTTTTCCTTCTAACTATTTTCCTAAAACAAAAAGTATCACCTGTGTTACACTTAGGTTGAATTCTGCCACATTCCTGTGCATTTACTTTCTGCACTGAGCTGTCAAGACCTTTTAAATCTGTCTGCACTGGGGAGTTGTGGTAATCACCCATCTCTGAACCCTTCAAACCTCTGTTACACATAACTCTGGTGCTCATGGGTGGATCCACAAACAGATGGAAGGACCCAAATGTTTCTTCAAGTAGCAAAGGCCAACTCTTAACTTATTGTACACAGTAAAAACCCTGGAAAACATTTTTCCACTTTTTCATCCCCCTTTCCTTAAACAATGCATTGATTAATGAATTGCTAAGAATTAGTGAGAGTAAGTTGCACTCCTTCTACTGAAACCACCCCAGAGCACAGCCAGAAATATGAGACAGAAGAGCAAGACAAAAAATTGATTATTTATAATCTTTCCAGGTTATTTATAATCTGGTTGTTAACTGAGCACCAGAAAAAAACACACAGGTTTTTCAGGAGACAAGATTCAAATCCTGCCCTGCCTGATGGGCACCCAGAGGTGCAGGGCACAGGCAGACTCCCAATTCTCCCATGAGCCCTTTGCTCATCCAGGCACAGTGACCAAATCCTTTGTGAATTTGTCCCTAGACCTGGATGGTCACAACTGCCCCTGTGAAAGGGAAGGGAAATGGAAAACATCCTCAGGAAGGAGGAAGATTTAGAGATCCACAGAGCAGAGCCTTCAGGAGTCACAGTTGTTAATCTACATCCCTGTCTTAGATGAGTCCTCTTTTATTTTGGGGACTGGCCATCCCATCTGAGTGGGAGCACAGGGGTCTGTAAAAGAACAGGTCTGTTTGGCAGCAGCCACGGAGGAACCAGCTCTCCTTAAAGTCTGTGCCATCTTCCCACGTTAAACAACCTCTGACATGTTCTCTCATCCCTTTTTGGTTTTAATTTGCCATTCTAAATTGAGATAGTAGAGCAGGTGGAAGCAGCCCAGCTCTGGGCTAATTGGTTCATCATGCACGTTAGGATAATGTTCATTCTGGATTTCGATTAGGTCAGTGTGGAGACTGCCTTGGTCAGAGGCTGTAATGATCTGCTTATTAACTCTGGTGCAGGGTCCTTGACTCTACTCATGTTATTAGAGATTGCAGCTGCCTTCAGTTCTGTGAACCATGGACTTTTATTGGACTGTCTAATGTCCTATGCTGGACTAAGTGCTTCGTTTCTGTCCTGGCTGGCGCCAGGATTTTGTTTGTTCCTTTAAGATACCTCCAGCCACGCTGGAGTGGTGTGTGCAACTCTGCTGGCTTTTATTCCAGTTCCACCAGTGTCCATTAAATTCTGTGTATCGTTAGGGAGGGCTGTTTCCTTCAGTCTTTCCTCCAAATTCTTCTATATAATCTTCTAGCTTTAATTTATTTGTGTTTTTAGTTTAGGCTCAGAAGACTTTTACAAGGACTTGCCCAAATTTAAAAACAACAACAACAACAAAAAATAAAAAACCAAACCAAAAAAAAAGCCCAAACAAACAAAACAAAAACACCCCAAGCAAACAAACAAAACAAAAACACCCAAAACAAACAAAACAAACCACAAAACACACACACACAAAAAAAAAAACAAAAAAACAAAAAAACAGAAAACCCCACACACACAAGGAAAAAAAACCAAAAAAAAAAAAAAAACCAAAAAACCCCCACAACCAAAACCAGATCACTAGTAGTTTAGAGAAATAAGAACATGGTAGCTATTAATATGCTTGTTTTTAATTGTTATATGTTAATATGTATGACACAGGGAAAACCTCCTTAGCTGTGTTGCAACACCAGGTACCCTGCTCTTGGGTTATTTTAGCAAACCTGGGTTCATTTTTAACAGTAGGATTTCCACATCTGAGCACACTATTGGCACTTTCAGTATTTCCTCACCTAAAGTGGTTTCAGAAGAAGACACTTTCTTGCTTAACTGATGCAGAGATTCTTCTGAAGGCTTTTATTACAATCAGATTTGATTACTGTGATGCTTTTTTTCTGCTCATCTTCCTCTTGTTAGCGTTAGTTCCTTTCAGTGGTTCAGTAAAACTTCTGCCACTGCCTAAAAGTGCTGACAGTAAAATCCTGTTTTTCCAGTACGTGCATTACTCTTTGCACTGCTTCCCTGTTTGGGGAGATGGAACCCTTGGTTTCAAGGGTTTGATTTTTAAGAATGAAACTCTTTACTGGGCACATGGGCAGGATCTCCTGAGGTGGGTGGGAATGTCCCAGAGATGTTGGGCAACTTCAGAGAGAGTGCAAGAAGGGCATAAAAAAGTGATGAAGGGGCATTTCGTCAGTGGGAAAGCAAGTCTTGAGCGGGGTGCAAGGTTTCTGTATGTGTGGAAGGAGTGAAATGTACCTTTAATATGTTGACCTGGTGAAAAAAAGTTATACTTTCCCTAAGAAAAATGATTTTGTTAAATAATTCCCCAAGGAAAACAGTTCTAAGGTGGGCAGTTGCCCTAAAGGGTTCTGTGTCATGGTTTCAATTCAAGATTTCTTCTGTCAAATCCCTGATTTTCTTACTATTTCTATCCCTATCACTTCCCCTCTTGCTTCATTCTGGGAGGTATTTAAACCCCTAGGTTTTTCAACAAAGGTATTTTGACCAGACAGTTGAAATGATCAGCACTGGCCTAACTCAACTCCAACTGGTAACTGTGGTCAAATTCACAGCAAATTTAGGCAGAATAAAATTAGACACCTATGAATGAACACACATGAAAAATACCTCCCTCTCAGTGTTCCAAGCAAAGCTTTCACTTTCACAGAGAACCACATCTTAAATTAAACTTTACTCATGGAAGTTTAGCATGAAGCATCCTGGACATCAAACTGCCCAAGCCAGAGCTCTCTCTGACCTGTTTAACTGACAAGACTTTGCTCAGCTCCCAATTTAAATGCAAATTTGCACATTTAATATATGTGCAGTTTGTATGTCCACAACATTCTATGAGTTTCACTGTAAATTTTGGCTGCCACCATTCTCACTGACTTTTTCAGACGAGCATCAGTCACTCCCAACAGCATTACTGAGCGTATTGTGGGGTGTTTTTTTTTTTATTTTTTTTTTAATAGGAAGGGCTTTTGTTTTGGATTTGTTTGTGCTTTGAGGGTTTTTTGGGTGTTTTCTTGAGAAACAACGTATCAGTGACCATCTCTCTTAGTGATGTTCCCATAAAAGTGATGGCAGGCATCCCTCACTGAACATAAAGAACAGAGGTCAAATGGCCAAATTGATAATACCAGACCTAAAGTAAACTAAACTGGACACATTTTATTGGAACCTTTGGATAAATGACCATCTCCATCCTACCTTTTAGCCTGAGTTTGTTGTTAAGGCGGATTTTGGCTTCCCTTCACAACAACTATTTTGGTTTCCCTTTCCCCAAGTTTATTGTGTCCAGACTCAACATTGTGTCACTTTAAGGAAAGATCTTTCAGTCTTCTTATATTTATCCAAAGAAGGGGGTACCTTGCTGAATATTTATGTCCAGTTGTTTTGGAGCTGTGGATTGCCTGACATCATATTTCCTCACATATCCAGATGCAGTGATTCCTTGTTTGGGAAGCCTGACATTCAGAGTCCAGTCACCTCAGTCTTATTTAAGGAGCAAATTATTATGCATCCCAAGTGCACTTGCCCTACTGAACTTTTTCCTTGTCCAGTTTATATGGCATTAAATTAAACAATGCTCCATTGCACAGCATTAAAAAATTATCAGGAAGCTTTTCTTGTATTAAATATCTCCTAAAATGAAGGTTAAAATCTAGCCCCTGACCAACATCAAGCCCTTCAGTGTATGCCCCTAGCACTGGTGTTCACTGCCTGGTTCATTTGCATCCATCTAATATCTCAAGGAATCCTAAAGCCCCCATCCCACTGGTATCAAAGGATCCATAATTTGCAAAATAAACTTTGTGTGCAATAAAAGTATATGAATCATGTCATCCTCAACGAATGTACCAGGCATCAGTATCCCAGAGCTACTAAAAATTTACCTACTTCCCACCTCGCTTCTTTTTTGGTCATTTATTTTTACTTGCATTTGTCTGAGGTCTCATGGCTTCATTTTCTCCACGGGTTTCTGCTCCACCACACCATTTATGGAAGGGGGAAAACACTACCTCAAATTTTTCCTTAAAGTATTTTGAGTGAGAGGATAAAATGAAGCAAAACCCAAAGAGATGATTTATCCAGAAGCATAAGAAAGATCCAAGCTTGAATCAGAGGTTTCAACCCCAAGAAAGTGATTTTCACGAAGCTCCTTGTATAAAACAATCCAAATAATTAAATTGTCCTAAATGTACATGTTTTTAAAGGGAAAAGTGCAAGGAGTCACAGATTTACTAATTACCTGAAAACTCTCATCAAAAGGTACCAGCAAAGTGCTCCTACTCAAGGAAAAAGGGTGGGTAACAACATGAATCAGAAAATACCGATGATAATTCCTTAACCAATTTTCCTAACACCTGTAAAATTCTCCAGGAGCTTATCTTGTTCTCATGCTTCAAAATAAAAGTTTAAATGTAAGCTTTGCTGATAGTTATCGCGAATTTCCATGGGATAATCACAGAAGAAAGCACTGTGCAAATGGACTGTAATTGTAAATTGTCAGTAATAACAGAAAGTCAGCACTGGTTAATTATGGGCTGTATTTGATCCATGTGCAACACTCGAGTTGCTTCAGGTTGAGTCCTTGATAGCCCAGCCTGATTTTAGATGGGAAAGATTTCTATTCCAGCACCAGTAAATCATAATGAGGGACGCTGGACTTTATTGCTTTAAAGCTTACAACAGGCCAAGTCAAGCATTTCAACTCTACACCAAGTTGGAAACTGGGGAATAGGTCTTGAGGGAGGGGCATGGGGGCTGTTTTGTGTGCTAAAGATGCACTTCCCGTGGTTGATGCAATGATTGCTTCAGAGAAAAGCACGTTCACAGCTTTCTGTGTGGCCACTGGACTTAAGGAAGCCAGGAGGGAGCTCGGAGCTGTTCCAGAGGAGGCAGCAGCTCCCACTCACAGACCGAGCCAACCGAGCGAGGCAGGGCACAGAATCATAGAACCCTTTAGGTTGGAAAAGACCTTTGAGATGGTGACACGCAAACAGGACCGAGTATAAATGAAAATCTTGCTTCACTGCCAAGCATTTTGTAGGATAAACTATGTGCAACAAGTAAAACTACATTTCTAAGCAGTAGCAGAAATTACTTTTCTCTCTCTCTCTTTTTTTTTTTTTAAAAAAAAATGGTACAGCCCAAGCAGTCAGTATGATTTAAAAGTTCAGACAAAATCTAAAATTTAAGAAGTGAAATTCTGGTTTGGTTGAAGGCAATGGGGGAAAAAAAGCAGTAGGAAAAATAATCAGATCTACAGCTTCCTTAGTACAATTCCTTTGCCTATTCACTTTTTTTTTTTTTGACCTTACTTATCACTACTATTAACATGTACCTTCTTTCTTTCCTTGAATGCCAAGGTATCATTATTCAGAGCCTCATTTTTTCAGATTTGCCACAAGAGCTTTACCAACTTTACCAGCAGTTTGCAGGAGCAAGACCTAAGAAGTCCTGCCATGACATCTATCTGATGAAGGTTCTTCCCCTCCCCATTGGACATTCTGATCACTGGGTCCAAGGCCTTAAAAACCTGTTAGATTAGCTAATTTTATTCAAAATTCAGAACCTGTCTCTAGCTCCTGAATCAGAGTTGACAGTGGATGAAGCTGGGATCAGAAGATTTTCCAGCACAGAGAGCAGCCCTAAGTCTTTAAATATCATGGAATCATAGAAAGGTTTGGGTTTGAAGGGACCTTAAAGATCATTTAGTTCCAACTCCCCTTCCACAGGCAGGACACCTGGGGTAGGAGATCAGGGTGCTCCAAGCCCTGTCCAACCTGGCCTTGGACATTTCCAGGGATCCAGGGGCAGCCACAGCTTCTCTGGGCAACCTGTGCCAGGGCCTGCCCACCCTCACAGCCAAGAATTTCCACCTCATATGCATCAAACCTACTCTCTGTCAGTATGGAGCCATTCCCCCTGTCCTGTCACTCCAGGTCCTTGTAAAAAGTCTCTCTCCATCTTTTTTGTAGCTCCTTCAGGTACTTCAAGACCACAGTTAGGTCACCCCAAAGCTTTTTCTTCTCCTGGTTGAACAATCCGAATTCTCTCCCCTTTTATCATTATAAAATCACCAGAGAGTCAAAACCAGCCAAGACAATGCCCTAAATCAGATCAGATCTGTGTCTCCTCTGAGCTGCAGCTTTAGCTGGCGTGGGACAGGCTGGCCCTGGGTGTGAGGGTAGAAACACCATCGAGTTCACCCCTCTACGTGTCACCAAGGTGAGGGCGACGGAGGTTCCCACACAGGAAAACACGAGGCAATTAACAAAGTGGCAAAAGTCATTTGCAGCGCTTTGACGCGAAATGGAATGACACCTGTGCAACAAGAGCTGTCACATGATGTTTTACATCATGTCACGATGATGTCACTAAACATACTGCAGCCTTTCAGATGATGTGCTACCTCCTCCTGCCCCACCAGGTCACAGATGATTTTAGCAGCCACTGCTCATTTTGAATCAGTGTAACTGTTCGGAAAGACACACGGAAACAAAACCAAGAGCGTGGCAAGAACGACATTAGTCATGGCCGTATTATGGCTATCAAAAAAAATTACTGGAAGTGATCTGTGACACCTGAGTGGTGGCTTCAGGAGGAGTTGCAGGTCAGCGGTTGAGTTGTGGCAGGTTCCCAAGATCCGCCTGGCGGGCGTGTTAGCCTTTCAAAGAGTCCAAACTTCCAAGGTGTAACACAGCAAATAAGACACAGGTGTCCTCCAACAACCACTGGAAGGCAAGTGATGCTGAGCACACCTCCCTGCCAGACAGTTGGAGCAACACCAAGCATGCTGCTGTCATTCCCAGAAGTGCTCTCATTGGAAAAGGATACCTCCAGGAATGTATATTAAAGCACTGGAAATGCTAATTTGCTGGCACAATTTCTCTCAAGAAATCTCCTGCCAGTGGGGAGGGAAAAAAATATATAACAAATTACAGAAATATGTGTCTTCCTTTTCATTTAAACCCCAAATATGGTTTGGGTTTTGTTTTAATATTTTATTTTGTGGACCAGAAGTGGCATTTCAGGTCACTCCAAGTTATCACTTATGAGAACTACCCCGTGCACAAGAAACTATTTCACCTTCCTTGGTGTGTATTTGAGTTGTTGTTAAACTGCAACTGGTCTGCAAAACACGCATATAGTATTATTTCCTCCTTTATTCCCCATGCTGAAATAGGCAAGACTAATAATAATCCAGTTTCATTTGCAAAATGTATATCCTTAGGCTGATCATATGATTCAGAGATTGCAAAATAAACATTAAAAAAAAAAAAGTATTTTAGTTGCCTGGGTTATGAAAAATCAAGAAGTTACTTAACCTCTGCAGCCAGAATTAAATATCTTAGGTGCAAGGGGAGAACACAACAGCCCTTTAACTTGCCTGAACCCTGCTGCCAAAAATATGAGCAGAGTTTGTCACGGGCAGAGTGACAGAGGACCTGAGAGAGGGGGATTTCCTCACAGTCCTCGTGCGAGGAAGAGGTGGCCAGAGAACCACAGACCCAAGGTCTGGGGACTGACCTTCCATCCTTGTTTATCGACTTGGATAACCAAAGGAAACCAAAAACAAACCCCCAATCTCCTCCAGGAGTCCATACTTCAGGATCTCCCCTTTATGTTTTTCCACCACAGTTTTTTACTAACGTTAAATAAACCCAACAGTGTTGTCACTCACAACACCGTGCTCAGTCTCCATCATTCACTGCCTGCTTTCTGCTATGATGCAAAAGACTGGGATTTTGGATGGAAGTGATCACAAATGAGCCCAAAAGGCAAATCCTTCAGGTCTGTTTTCCCTGGTAATTTCCCTGCTGGATTTCTAAAAACCAGAAGTACAGAAAGCTGAATCTTCATTTCAGGTACTAAAGACTGCAGCCCCTGCAAAGCTAAATAACAAACCCAGCTGACAAAACTATTAGTGGCTCTTTTGAGGTGAAAAATGGATTTCACAATTAAGAATCAATTAGATGCAACCCCACACTTCGATAAAGCAAAAATCCTTTATTTTCTAATAATTATTCATTGAGCACCTCCTGCATTGACCACACACTTAATGCTGTCCACTAGGCTTAATCATTTATTCAAAGAAAACTTCTCTCCCAGACAAGGAGCCAGGGTGGGATTTAATGGCACAAATTGTGGGTCTGCAGGTTTTGCTGTGTGACTGCTGAATTCATGATGGTTTGGTAATAGCAAAATCAAGGTTACACATCTCAGGATGCCCCAATTATAAATAATTATAGAATCACAGGGTGGTTTGTGTTGGAAGGAACCTTAAAGCTCGTCCACTTCCACCCCCTGCCATGGGCAGGGACACCTTCCACTAGCCCAGGTTGCTCCAAGCCCTGTCCAACCTGGCCTTGGACACTTCCAGGGATCCAGGGGCAGCCACAGCTTCTCTGCCCAACCTGTGCCAGGGCCTGCCCACTCTCACAAGCCAGGAATTACCAGGAATTATCAGGAATTACCTGATATCAAGGTGCTGGTAGGCAGTCTTTTCAGCCACATTTAACTAATCCAAACCATTTTATTTTAGGCATCACAGAGAGGGAAAAATGAGAAAGAAGCTTCTGCTTTTAGCCCCAGCATCAGCTGCTGGCAGTGGGGTTGTCCAGGACAGCGCAGATTTCATCATTCCCCTTTACTTGTGATGCCTGTTTGGGTTCTTTAAAAAGAAGGAAACGTAAAGGGAAATTAAAAGCTTTCTCATGCTGTCTTAGAGACACAGAAAGGAGAACTGAGCTGAAATGGTGCATCTGAGGGGCAAATACCGCTCCTGTGCTCGACTGCAGGGCTGCTCTGCTGGAGTAGAGATTCACAGAATTCCAGAATGGTTTGGGCTGAGAGGGACCTGAAAGCTCACCCAGTCCATCTCCTGCCATGGGCAGGAACACCTTCCACTAGACCAGGTTGCTCCAACCTGGCTTTGAACACACCCAGGGAAGTTAAAAGCATTTCTGGGCTCAGACCTCGTGTCCTGCCTGTACATCTCGAACACACAAACAGGAGTCACCCCAGGCCATGTAGCTGATCCTTCCAGAAGCAGAGGTTTATATAATGCTCCAGAATATCTGCTAGATATAGATATAAATATAAATAAGCACCACTGATACAATTGCACTGTGGGACCGTTTTGAGATGAGTAGGGTTATAATGCATCTGCAAAATCAATTTTTCTGTCTTGATTTAAAAGTGGAGCCCAAAGCAATTTTTGTTGCTTTGAAATTTTTATTTTCCTTTATTAACTCTTCCCAACAGTTGCAAAAAGCCCTTGAAATGCACTTATTTAAACCTGCCTTTTGTGTTTGTCTCTCTGCAAAAGAAAAGTTAGAGCTGAGTGTTGCCCTTGCCTGTGAACTGCACTTCTGGGGAGAAAATTCGGTCCCTTCCATTTGAGAAATGAAATTTGTTAAGTGCCTGAGCCACAAAGCAGCAATAATACTGTTGGCAATTTGAAAGACCAAATTAAAAAAAAAAAAAAAAAAAAAAAGAAAAAAAGAAAAAGCAAAAGCAAACAGCTGAGACACCGGGTCTAAAAATTATCTATGACACACGCATGGTAAAATGTTTTTACAAATTCTCCAAAGGATTTTTAATTATTACAGATTGTATTAATTAGGTAATTATGCAATAGATTGTTTTGGAACCATTCCCATCTATTATGTATGCAATATTATGTATACATGCTTTTTTTAAAAGCTGTCTTGCTTTGTAAACCTCAGCTCCAGCTCGACAGTCACAGGGGCTACAGGGGTGCACTAAAGCACATTTTTTGCCATGTTTAGGCACCTTCTTGGAAGCAGAATAACAAGTGTCCTAAAGGAACTGCAGCACAGAATCTTTTCAAAAGCTGTAAAATATTATCTTTAAGCAGTAATGAGCAATGTACAGAGGATCTGAGGATTAATGACCATCTGGGAGGGGGTGCTGGCTCAAAGCACAGCTCAGGGCCATTAACTCCAACTCATCATTAAAGGGTGTTTATAAGGGGGTTTATACCTTTGTAACTGCACACAGATAAAAGCTCCTGGGCAGTTAAATGTTCATTTAGTTGTTACAAGTAACAATATATATCTATTACCCCAATCTGGGATAGAATCCCTGGGCTAGGACCAGGAAAAATTTCATGGAGGATAAAAGGAGAATTTGGCAACACCTTTTTATTTTTTTTTTCCACTCCTCCCTCCTTTCACTTTGTGATCTCCAGTTTGAATCATCAGTGGTATCATAGAATGGTTTGGTTTGGAAGGGACCTTAAAGACCATCTCATTCCAACCCCCTGCCATCAGTAGGGACACCTTCCACTAGCCCAGGTTGCTCCAAGCCCCATCCAACCTGGCCTTGGACACTTCCAGGGATCCAGGGGCAGCCACAGCTTCTCTGGGCAACCAGTAAACAAAACTTATAATAACTTTGAGAGCAACCCAAGTAGTGACCATCTAAAGTGAGTTTCTGTTCCTCTTAATTAGTCCAGAAAAGATAAAAATATGATCAGAAGGGCCTCTTCTTCTTGCCCTTGCAAAAGCCACACAGGTGAGTGTTACTCTTGTACTAAGGAAACACTGACCCCAAAATTCCCACAGTTGGAAAGGAATAGGATGAATGTACACCACTGCCTCTAATTTTAACATCTTTCTCTTCCCTGGTAATAAATCCACATCCCAAAGTCCATATAAAATTAGAGCACTGCTTCTCAGCCCTCACTCTGATGGGATGAAGAAGCTAAAAACTTTTGTATCTACTTCATTCCCTTTCTCCACCCCTGTCCTCATCAGAATTCGTTTTTCTAGACCACATCACAGTTGAAAAATTGATCCTCAGGTACACGAAACTCTAGAGAAAAACAAAACAAAACAAAACAACAAACCAAAAGCAAAGAACCACAGAAAAACTCCCTCAAAAAAATAATATGCAACCGGAAGAAAATATTTAGCAAGAGATAACAAACTCTAGGGGTGAAAAAAGATGTAATATTCACCAGGAAAAGATCTAGTGAGTACTTTTCAACTCCTTTCCAGGTCCCATTTGCCACCAAGCAGGTCTGGTGGGACAGCAATCTGCAGCACCCATGGGCTACCCAAGGGAGGAGTCCCATGTTTCTAAAACAAATAGAAAAGCAGTTTTTAATTGACTTTAACCAACAATGATTAAGACCAAGAGGATACTCCATCCATGGCTTCAGGCTGGATGCCTGGGAGGGACCTGGAAGGAGCAGAGTCCTGCTGGTGGGAAGGCAGAGGCCAGGAGGGCTGTGGAGGGCCCTGGAAGCCTTCAGGGAGGGTCAGATGGATATGGAAACCTAATAGGAACTGAAAGCCCTAATTGAGCCTGGAGATGAGAGCTGGAGGGTTTCATATGACATTTGGGAGGGAATAAAAGAAATAAGAAGACAGAAAAAGAAGCTAGTTTGGGAACATTTCGTATACTTTATTAGAAAAAAATAATTTTAAAAAATATGAAGAGAGACCACAAATTCCACTGGTCCTATAAAATCCCAGTCCTCACCATCACAGTATTTCTACCCCAGTCATCAGGTGATAAAATTTCTTTGCCACCTCAGTGCCTCTTCCCAGGAACAGTTATTGATGTCTGATCAGTTCTCTTTAACCCCATTAACACTGTTTTAACTCACATTCATTCCCTGTACCATCCAAACCAGACATCCCCTTGGAATGAGGAGTCACGTCAAGCACGTGTGCAACATCAGCTCATGCTTCCAACACTGAAACTGGCTTGCCAAGTTTTCAAATGCATTAAATCCTTCAATACATAAAATAGAAAACCCTCACCTCAGATTTCTAGCAAGCACTTTATATTTTCACTCGTTTTCTGATACACTGTTCATGAAAGTGGAATTCTGGTCTTCCCCCTCCTTCCTTTTGGCATGTTCAAGCATTTTAAATTGTTCCTCCAGTAGCCCACTAAATGATTTTGTTCTACTTCACCCACATTGCTTCATTTCTTGTATCACTGCTTGTCCTTTGATTACAATTGCAAATGGAAAATGTTTGAAAGTTGGTTTTGTTCTGAGAGCAGCTCGAAGAGAAGTGAATTAGTGGATTAGCCTATTTGGCAAGTGAGACCCCAGCTCAGAGGGTACTGTAATAAATTTAACGTTCACATATTAAAGCTCCAAGTCCACGTTGCACAATCAACACCTATTACAGGGTCTAATTTAAAGATAGCTGTGGCCTTTGCCCAAAATTTGCAACACCTAAATAAACGGGGTTATTCCAGTTAAGCAAAACATTTTCTCAGCCCAGCTCTCACGAAACACACTGGCTGTGACCCCACTGCAGGATCAGGGGACAGGTTGGAAATCAGAGGAGGCATGGAGGTTAATTTGTCCCTGTGTCTTGTTTTGAGAGTGGTTTTGAACACTTTCTCCCAGTGGCCACAGCAGAGCTCCAATGTGGTGTTAGGGGCTTCCCTGACTCCTCAACCCCCCTTTTTCTTTCAACTACCTTGAAATTCAGATTAAATAACAGCCACAGGATAGGCTTCCTTTTCTGCTGCTGGTAACACAGATTCCCTAAAGGGCTTGGTAAATCTACAGCATGCACTTGTGGGTAACCTGAGTCAGAAGACTGGGCAGGTGAACCTGGGTGCGTGCACAGTGAGCTGTCCCCTCAGCAGAGCCATGAAACCCTGCACAGGTACCTGACAGCAGGGCTGTGCCTACCAACAAATGCTGATCCCAAATTCCTATTCGAGGGAGAAGCTGTTTCTTAAGGCATCTCCTTCCAACCAGATGGGCTGGAGCAAACCAGACACAGAATCCCAGAATCAACCAGCTTGGGAAAGACCTCTGAGCTCACTGAGTGCAACCTTTGACCTAACACCAGCTTGTCTACTAGACCGTGGCACTCAGTGCCACATCCAGTCTCTTCTTAAACACTTCCAGGGACAGTGACTCCACCCCCTCCCTGGGCAGCCCATTCCAATGCCCAAAACATGAACCATAAGCAGGCTCTTGATAGAGCTCATGATGTGGCACTACTTTTTGTGTCATGCCATTATTATCCTTACCCCTCAAAACACATCTGGAACACTTTAAGAGATCACAGAGGTCACTCATGGAATACTCTGAGTTGAAAGGGACCCACAAGGATCATCAAATCCAACAGTCCATAAGGGATTGAAACCTTTGAGTTTCCTTGGTGTTTTTAGCACCATGCTCCAGCCAGCTGAGCTAACCTCAGAGTCAATGGAACACTCTTGTCACCTCTTCCTTGCACACTAAGCCCAAATCAGGGAGATGATGGGTTTGCCCTCAGCAGCAGCGCTGCCTTAAGCAGAAGGGATGGGTAGTTCATGATGACCCCAGGACGAGGCTTCAGTGCAACAGGGGATGCTCAGCTCTGCTCAGGAGCTGCTCCCATTCTTTTCCTTTTGTGGAACAGCTGTTTCCAGGTCTGAAAACCTCAGAGGGAGCCCATTATACAGAGAATGAAGATATGGGCAACCAGCAGGCCACAGGCACTGTGTCCCTCCACAAGGGCCTGGTGCCTCCGAGCTCAGCGAGTCTGAGGCTGGTGCCTGGTATCACCCAGTACCAGCCCCACTGTCTTGCTGCAGAAGCAGCACATCTGTCATCTCTGTACCTCTCCATAAAGCAATGGCTCCTGCCAAGTTCCTACCACCCTTTGAAATGCATCCATTTCTCTGGTGATGCAGTGTTTAAACACGTGGCACGGCACCAAAAGCCTCCCAACGTGCTGCCTCTGTCGCGTGTTTTGTCAGCGGATCAAAACATTTTAGAACTGAAGACGCAAAGTGCAACTTCTCCAATCCAGCACGGGAAGAAGCACACCCAGAAGAGAACAATATGCTCGTGATGTGGTTGGAACAAGATGATTTTTAAGGTTATTTCCAACCTAAACCAGCCCAGGATTCTGTGATCAGCAAGTGCAGTATCAGAAGTAGGAATACCATGTCCTAGATCACAAGACATGTTGTTCCAGACACAAGGTATGTTCCACACATGACACACAGCCTAGCCCTTGCTACCCTCCAAAAATAAAGGTAGACAAATTGAATGTTTTGTCCAGTCTCAGTGTCAGGACCTGTTTTCACAGGTCGTGAAGCAGGAGAGGAACTTGGTTATAAAAACCACAAGACAACCACATTGCACTCAAACCAAAACTGCAGACCAGCAGTGGTGTCTTCACACCACTCCCCTTCTCCAGAACTCTTATGCTAAGCTTAGATCCTATTTCCATGTGGGCCTCAAACATTAATACCTCCACTGAAAGATTAATTAAAATGAGAGGAAAATGTCATATTTACAGCCGTTGCATAAATATTTTATAGCTAAAATCCACTTGTATGAACACACCGAGGCAAAAGGTCTGCCTTGGCTTAATTTCATGATTACAGAATTGAAATAAGGACTGTTGCATAAAGATCCAGAGCTTTTGCCCTACAAGATATGAAAAGATATGAAATATGTCAAGGTCAGGTTGGACAGGGCTCTGGGTGACCTGGTCTAGTGGAAGGTGTCCCTGCCCATGGCAGCAGGTTGGACTCCAAAGATGAGCTTTAAAGGTGTTTCCCAACTCAAATGATTCTATGATTCACCTGGGGGACAACCAGCAATGGGGTGGATAATTAATTACCAGGCAGATTAACCCTATTAAATCAAATATGCTGCATAAATACATGAGGGTGTTCACAACCCTCAAGAACTGTTACAACAAAAGAAGTAAAGAGAGACTCCATATGCCTCTGGTACATGCAGTGACTCTTTCCTAAGAGTTCCAAGAGTGATATAAGAGTTAGGAGTAATTTTAGGGTGCAAATATATAGATGTTAAGGACCAACAGCAATGAAAAAAGTGTTTGCTCTTTTACCTACCAGCTGAGAGCAGGTGCATTTTAGCAGAAAACATTCATTTAAACAGTCAAAGTTTGTGAAATATTCATATTTCTCTCTCATACCTTAATAATTTTCATGATAAATAACTGTGGCTGTACATGCACCACTAATAAACCTTCAGAATCATAAAAAGGAAGAAGAAAGTTAAGCTAGTATGGCTAATTAAAATTAGTTTGTTGGAAGTTTAATCAATTAGCCCAGAGTTTTCAAGGCAATATTGCTGCTATTCACGCTCAGTGGAGGCACTTTCAGGCAGCCCTTTATTGCAACATCTCTGTTCAGATGACCTTTACTTCATAAAGCACTGAGCTAAACATTTTATACACAGGGCAAAATCTGTTTATTGAAGGATGCCAGGGGACTGTCTTTAGGAATGTGATTTGGCCTCACTTGGGTAATTTACCAAAGACAGAAGAAAGTTGCAAACCTATTTGTAGCCTTCATTTGAAAGCCATGCCATTTCTTTGTAATGCTCCCTCATCTCACGATTTTGAGCTGTGGTTCTGCAAATAAACCTCCTCCCAGACAGATGCTACAGTGATTGTCCTGGTAAATAAAAACAAACAAACAAACAAAAAACAAAATCAAAAAACAACAACAAAAAACTCACCACAAAACACAGGACAAACAAACAAACATCCTTCCACACAGCAGATGCTTTCTCAATTGCTTAATTTGACTTTTGGGTAATACAGACATGATTTCAGGGAATAACATTTTCCAGACAGAACTTATTTATTAAGCAGTTTGTGGTCAGGCATCAATTAACCAAAGTAGGCAGCACATCTTTGGGAGGCATTAGTGTCCCAATTTCAAGAGGGGGAGAGATAAGGGCGTTAACACCACCAGGTTGGTCCCCTCTGTGAGGACCCACCGTGGTGCCTGTGAAAACCCCACTGTTGAAATAACACCTGACATTTTCCCCCTGAACTCCTGAAGCATTGGCTGATTCATTGCCCACACGGAGGAAAAAGCACATTTACAGCTCACAACAGTGCCCTGCCTGGCTGAGTGATGGGAAACAGATTTCTGGGCTCACTGTGGAAATCCCAGGTCTTTTGGTTTTGGTTTTTTTTTTTTTTTTTTCTTTTTCTTATTTGCAGCCCAGTTGTGAACTTGGCTTTTTTTTTTTTGCAGTGACCAAGACGAGCAAATCCAAATTGTAGTTAAAACCAGGAAGAAGTACTTAAATATAGAGATAAATAGTGTGAGTTCATCCTACTGTATTGCTATTCTTTCCCTTGAATGGCATGAAGCTGTGTCAAGGGTGTTTAGGTTGGATATTAGGACAAGGTCCTTCCCCCAGAGGGTGGTTGGCACTGACCAGGCTCCCCAGGGCAGTGGGCACAGCCCCAAGGCTGCCAGAGCTCCAGGAGGGTTTGGACAACGCTCTGAGGGACAGGGTGGGATTGTTGGGGTGTCTGTGCAGGGCTAGGGCTTGGACTGGATGATCCTCAAGGGTTCCTTCCAACTCAGGGCATTCAATGATTCTGTTCTACACTGCATTTTCCACTGAGCCTTCCACAGGCATTTTGTCCCTTTGCACAGCACAGCCACCAAACCCTGAACCCAGACAAAGTTATCCCACACAATACTGAGGAATAGGTCATGACATGGGAACACAGCTCCTGCCATACCATGGCATGACCCTGATCTCAGGAGCCAGCTAAGGTCAGGCTGTGCTCAAGCAACGGGCTTTTGAGGAAAAGCCTTTTGGCTGGGTAGGACACAGCTTGGCAGGGCTCCCTGGCAGAGTCCTGCTGGCCAGAGACATCTTCTGGTAGAGCTGTAAAGATGCTGCTGGACATTATGATGCCTAAAAGCCCCCAGGTTCGTTTTTCCATGATCCCGTGGGACACAGATTTTTCCCCAGGGGCAGCACATGAGGTCCTGTTCTTTTCCTGGCAGTTGGTTTTTCTAAGTTAAGGTGAAGAGGAAACCACAGGTAAATAAAAAAACCTGAGCAAACTCCACAGTTCCTGTCCCTGAGTTACACAGAGGCCTCAGGTTGCCCAGAGAAGCTGTGGTTGCCCCATCCCTGGAAGTGTCCAAGGCCAGGTTGGAGCAACCTGGTCGAGTGGAAGGCATCCCTGCCCATGGCAGAGGTTTGGAATGAGATGAGATTTAAGGTCCCTTCCAACCCAAACCATTCTATGATTTTCTTTCAGAAAATCAGGGTACAGTTTTAACTCCCTCTGTCATCTTTCCTATACTGAACCATTACTGAGTGTTGAAGCTGATTTTAACCTTTAAAGTATTCTCCAAACCACATTGCATTTGTTTTTCTCTTGGACAGAGAGGTGTTCAACCCAAATTTTGTGGTTAATCAGAGCAGTTCCAGGGAATGCACACTTTCTGCAAATTCTGGATCTTCTCTTAAAAATGTTCTTCCCTACAAATCATTCAGAAATTCAGATCTAATTCTAGTTTTCTAATGATCAAGAACAGCACATTTGTATTTGCCAACTCTAAACAACAATACATTCCCATAATCTATCAACTAATATACACACTTTCAGGAATGGAATGTTTTGTAAAATGCTACTAAAAGCTCACTTCTATTAAAATATATTTTTACATATATATATATATATCAGAATAGAGTGAAATTCTCTGTTTGAACCCAAATCCCAGAAAAAAGTGGAACATTTTTTAAGGCAGTTAATAATTTCTTGATGGTTCCTTTAAGTTTAAAGGCTCAAAAATAACCAAACATCTATTAACATTTGACTATAATGATAAATATATTTCATTTTCAAGTCATAAAAGGGAAAGTACAAGCAATATCCTGAAAAAAAAAATTAAAAGGCAGTTGTGATTGTTCCTAGAGAGTAAACCAGACTTCCATAAGTTCTCAGCTAAATGTTGCCAAACCAAATTATATCAGTTTTTCTCATCCAAACTTGCTATTTGCCTTCCTTTCCTCTGTTCTTTTTTTTGTTGTTGTTGAGACTGTAAAATTAGCAGTGTTTATTCAGAATCACATTCCAAAAGACAAGGGCTGGGAGGAGGAAAGCTCCCTATATTTATCAAATCCAGTAGCATCAGAGTTCACTGTGAGATAAAAATCATTAAGTTATGTTTCACGTAAAGTCTTATCTGGCCTTTAAAGTTTTAGATTATTGGGACAGGACAAAAATGTGTCAGCAGCTTTTCCATAGGCTGCAAGAGGGCTTGTTTTTGGGTGATTAAGAAACTCACTTTTTTTAAAATGACCCAAGTTATACACACACACACTTATATAGAAAGTGTCATGAGTTATTTTGGTGATTTTGGACCAGCATAACATAAATAAAACTTAAATGCACAAAAGTCAATATTTACCTTTTCTACTTCTCAGCCTTTCCCATCAATTACACTAAATAATGAGAATTTGGTGGTTGTTATTACAACCCTACAACTTCAATTACCTTCATTCCAAAGGCATTTTTGAGCCAAAAAAAATTAACTTAAAAGAAGAAAGTTCTAACAAGGTGCTGAAGTTTTTCCCTGTCCTGGAGCAGGTCCTCTCTCTCCTGGCCCCATGGAAGTTGACTCTCCCTGCTGCCAAGGGTCCAGGATTTTTTTCCTGGTCCAGAGAGAATTAAAAATGCTCAGGATTAAGGCACACAAGTGGAAATTCAGCTCCAGCTGAAGGCACTGGTTGAATTCTGCATTTTCAGTGGGCACATCCATGTCCCCCATGGCCAAAAAGAGAGTCAGTGAAGTTCATTGAGTGCAAAAAGCAATTAGAAGACCAAAGGCAGGGATCTGGCTTAGGTGGGTATGGACTTGATGATCTTAGGGGTCCTTTCCAACCCTTAATGATTCCAAGGAATGCTTTTTCATCTCCATTTATTGTATTGACTGGATATCAGTGCTGTAAAAGGCTCTTGGACTCCAAATTCATGTGAGACATCCTGGTCTGCAGCAGAATCCAGCTACTGGCTTGCCAAAAGAAAATCCCAGCTACACTTAGATTTAAAAAAATAAAAAACCAAAGCTCTATAAACTTTGAGAATGCAGGTTTTTGGTTAGAAAACAAGAGAAATAATGCATTTAATTTTTTTTTTCCATATTATCTTAAATTAATGTTCCTGCTGTGTAAGGGTTACTGAATTCCTTCCCACAACTTCTTGAGGACTGAAAGCTCCTTGCATTAATTCCAAACACTCTTCAGTAAGACCCCAAGACCAGCATTTTCTCATCTGGGAACAGGGACTCAGACTCTTAAGTGCATACATAAACACCAAAGTAAATGTGAGGCAATTTTAAACGTACTGAGCACCTGATGATGTGCAAGGATTTCCACAGCCAGGTCCTGCCTACTCTTCCAGGTTTCTCCTAACTGTTTTTTCCTAACTAACACCACTATCACTCTCCCAGAGAAAAAGATTCCACAGGTCTACAAGGAGAATAAAAACTCCATCATCTCTATTTCATAGAAATTTTCAGCCCACAAGTTTAACAGTTGTTTAATGAAAGTTCATTTAAGGTCTTCCCCATGTTCCTGCTCTTCCCTGTTTGGAGCTGCTCACAGTCTTTCCCCTGCTCCCAACTTTTCCCTTGAGATGATATATTTTCACTTCTTCATACTTTCCAGCTCATTATGTTTTCATTCCTATTCTCCATCTCGAGGAGTTCGAGACATCTGAACCCCTTGGGAAACACATCCTTCATTTCTGAAGCTCTCCAGGTGTTAATTTTATCCGAGACAACAGAACCAGCCTGTCAGCTGAGAAATCATAGGAGATGATCTAGACTTTTGTCCATTCTTTAACATATTTGCCCTTAACAACCAGGGTCATCACTTTTACCCACAGAATTCAAAGGAGTTCAGTGATTGAAAACTGCAAATCAAGTTCTTCCACCTCTCCTCTCCTTCTTCAGCACCCAATTTTAGCACGACACAGCGAACAAAGGCCTAATTTTCAAGGGTGTTAAATAGAAACTGCATTGACATTTAAGGATATTTCAGTTACCACTTTGACATCTAAATAAGTGCGAGATTCGCAGCCGTGCTCGGAGCAAAAGGAGCAGCAGAAGGCTGAGAACATTTGGGAAGCCATCCCCAAAACTCATAAAAATTAGCAAGACTAATTATAAGCCACTTCACTAAGTTCAATGCTTAGACATTTCAAATGACATCAGGGATCGAGAAGAGTTTGGAATTCCTCAAGAGCACCCGAAAAATTAACTGCTCATCTAAAATTCATCCACTTTTTCTATTTCCTGAGCCATTTTTTGACTCAATGAGTTAAGAATTTGGGGTTTATGGTGGTTACAGACATGTAGTCTGACCATGATGCTCGAGATCACTGTCTCTTTACTGATTAAGAGGTTTTACATGAAATTTATAGCTCTGCTTCAGTGAGGCTCAGACCAAAGGGTGGATGAAGGCTGTTATGAAGAGGACATCCAAAATGGACACCAAGCAGCTACTTATAAAGAATTAATGAAACTTTGATGTGGTTATTTCCATAATTTTGATAAATGCAAACCATCTCCAGAGAACGTTCATGATCTTATATTTGCCACAGTTACACCGGGGTCTTATAATCTTTATTTCTGTGATTGCAGACACCTATTTAACTTTCATCAGGCACATGTCAAAAAGCTGATGCCCTGTGATTTTCCTTTCTTATTTCTGATCCTTCTTTATTTTTGTGTTTAGAACTTGTCACTTCAGCCCAATTTATAAAGAAATCTGCCTGAAAGTAACTGCTCAGATTTATCACTCAGTTTTATTGACTGTGTACCTGAAAACCTACAACCTTCTGTGACCAGAAAGCAGATGAATGAACAGAGTCAAGAAAAAAAGTTAAAGAAAAAAAAAAAAAGGAAAACTCAAGGATGAATAAATGGCAACACACAATTCCCTACAGCAGCCTGACCTGAGCATCCCGAGGGAGAATCATTTTGTTAGGAATGACTACAGCATGTTTGGGAAACGGTGCACCGTCAATACAATCTTTACAATTACGGTCATATGATCAGTACATCTGGAAAATAACAGTCAAGTGATTAGCCTGAACTTTGCCTGGATCAGGCAATTTTTACACGGCTCTGTCAAATGTCAGACCTCCTTCTCCCTCACCAATTTCAGAAATGTTGCACCATGATTTCAAGCAGTGAATCATCCTTCCCTGTGCCAACCATCTGTTTCGTCTGCCCCCTCAGTGTCTGAAATTAGATGACGGAGGGCAGGGCAGGCTTTCTAGAGTGGCCATTAATGTTGCTGGAGGAGGGGCTCTGGTGGCAGATTTTCCATCTGAAATCATGGACTGTTCAAAAACTGGCAAGGACCGGAGAGGAGTGAGTAGAAAAATAATGCGAGGAAGAAGAATTAATAAAGGAACAGGGGGGGGGAAAAAACGGAAGAGAGAAAAGGGCTGGGAGAAGAAAATGGAGCTGATATGAAGGGAAGGGAAGGAAAAGCGTTTGGGAAGAAAAAGGAAGAAAATCCTACAAATTTCTCTGCATCTTTTCTGTTGGAATGTTGCTCGTTTGTTCCTTTGCAGTGATGAAAAAAAGTGTTGCAGTGCTCCACTAAAAATTCCAGCAGTCCCAGAAGAGGTAGCAGGAGAAGCAGAGGAAAAAATGAGGAGCATTATAAAAGAAGTAAGAGAAGTCTCAAGAGTTACACTTTGACTCAGGTGCCTGCAGAAGAGCAGGGATTAAATTATTGCACTGTGGGAAGGTCATGCATATGCAAACAACAAGGAAGTGGTTGGAGGACTCTTGCAGACACTTCCTTTCACTGGCCATGTCCTACAAACTCCATTTTCACTCCAACACATTCCTGAGAACCCTCACAGGACAGGTCTAGACTTGCTTTTGGCAGCCTGCTCCCCATCCTCAGCAACATTTGGATGGGGAAAGTAAAACATAGTATTGTTGTAGT
The DNA here is from genome assembly GCF_022539395.1 of Myiozetetes cayanensis. Classification (NCBI taxonomy): domain Eukaryota; kingdom Metazoa; phylum Chordata; class Aves; order Passeriformes; family Tyrannidae; genus Myiozetetes; species Myiozetetes cayanensis. The sequence goes on from NW_026088185.1 coordinate 36,012,576, forward strand.
AAGACCACTTCTTTAAAAAAAAAAAATCTTAAATTCTAGTTAAAAATAAAAATCAGTATTTTGAGATAATAATGGTAAAAAAAAAAAAAAAAAAAAGAAACGAGGCACAAACCAAACACACAAACTCCATCTTTTCTTCCTGTTTTTTAACTCCCCTCAAGTGCTGTCCTACATCATCCCATGAGTGTTGTCACACTTAACACAACACAGAGGCATTAACTACACCGAGTATCTCTGGTCGATCTTTCATCAGCACGAGCAGACAATGTCCCTCAGCATAAAGAAAGGGTTATGAATTGAATATGAATGAAGAGAATTCCATCAACAAATTGGTCCTCTGCTTCAGAATGAAAAAAAATACTGCTCCAGAAATATACTGTGCTTTTTTTTTTTTTTTTTTTTGTTAGTTATCAAAAATCCAATAGAAATCCAAGTTTGTAAAAGTAAGAGCATTTCTCTGAATATTAACTAGTTTCCTGAGGTGGACAGGTTGGGAAATCTTGCTTAGTATTACCCAGAAAGAACTAATTAACTTCTGTAAACCTAAATTATAACATTTAATCTGTGGTTAGTATATTTAATATTCATCTAACAGTAATAAAAAAAATAATTATTTCTATCATATGTGAGGAAGAAGTCCCTGAATTGTATTGCTTGGCTAGCACAGGGTTTTACTGAATTTAGCCAAATATAAGTAAATTATTGACTTTGCCAGAAGTTTAAGAGTTTAATATCACGCACAGGTCAAGGTGTAAGATTGCTGCTATGGAAAAACACATTAATCAATACATCTGTCTTATTGCACGCTCAAAACATTTGTTAATACGTCTATTTTTCTCAGATAAAAAAATACAACATCTAACTTACATAATATTCGTAGCTTTCTGGGGTGGTTATTATTAAAAATAAGTTTTTAAATGTTTATTTCCATGACAGGTTTTTTAAAAATACTATTTGTACTCTGTATTAAAAAAACTTTCAAAGACAAAAATAAGAATGCCTCAAACACTAACTTATCTGGGATAAGTGGAGTAATGAGTTAATTTATTATTTGGGGGGAAGTTAGAAAAATGTTATAAAAGTAGATTTTTAAAAGTACTGAAATTTCTATTTGCATTCAGTTTTCAAGTATAAATATGGTATTTTTTTGCAGGTGGATTATTCACCCCTGAGAGTAAATTCTGGTGAACAGCTCCAACTCTGAAACAAAACAAAAAAAGCCAAAATATTTTACACGACAGAAGTTAAAGGTTTGCAAACAGCACCGGACCAAATTTTTAAGTGATCATCAAGTTGTGCTCTGATTTTGCATCCTCGATTTTGCACCTGCAGTCAAGCACAAAATTGTGGGCACAGACAATTGTGAGAGCATCTCGCTGTTTGATTGTACCAGCAAATGAAAGAGTGGCTGGGGATGCCTGGCTGTTATCTGCTGCACCCATCGTGGCATTCAAAGGCAAAATTAGATTGCTTTTAAAATCAAATGGGGTTCATTTCTCAACAAAGTTCCCTTGTAACTTCCTGCATTTAATGACACATTCACACTTTAGATTGGCTGAAAGGGGCCAAGAGCCTCCTTTGTGAGCTGAACCTGCACTGAGATCGTCTTGAACAACAAACTTTTTTCGTGTTGAAAATCCAAGCTTACTTTGGATTTGCAGCTGTAAGACACGTTTTCCCTCTTTAGAGCCCAAAATGATTTTCAGCACCACTTTCCTGTAGAGATCAGATTGTCCTTTCCACCCTCAAAATTCACAGGGAGGGTGAATAAACACAAATATCTCTTTGGTGACTTATTTACCTGCTTTCTGAGAGACAAAATGCAGTAAATCTGTTCAATTTGCAGTTTTAAAACCAGTGGGCACCTGACCATTGCTATGGCTCACCCCTGGCAACCTGAATATTCTATTCTAGATGCTATTTTCTGATCACAACCCCAAAGATGTTCTGTTCACAAACAGAACGAAGTTTGCCATCAGTTTAATTTGACATTACACTGCAGAGGCATCTCCTTGTCACCATTTTTACTTTATGACAGCTTTTAGGGGAAGCTATTACTACTCACAGCAGTAGATCTGACAGAGAAAAATACTATTTCCATAATTAATGTATGGTGACTTTCTTGCTCTTACAGAGGAGCAGAAGTCTCTCCTATTTTTATCCCACTGCTGTTATCCCACAGCAGATATTCTTAGCAGTCAGGAGCAGCAACAGGCTGCCATTCATTGGAAAGTGGACCTGTTTGAGGCCTCTCTGCCATCCCCATCTGTTTGTCTGCTCACAGTTTTGGGGACATTTAAGTTCTTCTTGCCTCTATTTGGAGTATAGGCATCCACTGTGCTCTTCCACCACTTCCCTGTAGCTCCCACAGTTTCATTTCTTCAGGACCCCTGTGTTGTTCTTCAAGTCTCCCTTCCTTTTCTTCCCATCCAAAAGGAAGAAGTACTTGAAATTCTTACAGCTTTGGGAGCTGACAACTCACAATTCCTACAGCTTTGGGAGTTTGGGTGACAGCTGTCCCCTCACTCATTTATGATGTTTCCTCTAATTCTGTTGGTCCTTCCAGTGCTTTGTAAATCATAAGAATGGTTTGGCTTGGAAGGGACCTTAAAGACCACCACGTTCCACCCTCTGCCATGGGTAGGGACACCTTCCACTATTCTAGGTTGCTCCAAGCCCCGTCCAACCTGGCCTTGGACACTTCCAGGAATGGAATCTTCACAAATGAGGTTTGCTCAGTGCCATTGATGCTGCTACAGCTCATTAAGGCCAATCCTTACTTGAAATATACAGGAAAAAAAAAATTACTTAATTTCTATAGAGCAAGAAAGAGAAAAATAAGGCCAAAAGGAAAGGTGAAAGATTTTCTGGATCAGTAGGACCATCAGGAGATTATAATACTGTGGGAAGTCACACTATCTTAGGAGAGAGTAATCAATGCCACCTAAAATTTCATTAATGGCCTCTAGACTTGCACATCCAACCAGTCAGAGTTCACCTCATCCTTATCTGGCTTGAGTTGAATATCATGTATCATTTGATTCATATTAATAAGAAAATAAATTTCCCTGTCCACCCAGAAAGATCAAATAGCATATAAAACTTTTTGCAGATCCTTTTTATTATTATTTTGTGAGTAAGACTGATGAGTTTGCCCTATTTCTAATATTAGCCACAAGTCTTAGTGAGATGAGAAAGCTGTAAACATCTCCCAGGGAATTAAAATTAGTCCACCAAACCAGTAAATAACCTCAAAACTTTGTTTTGTTCTCCTGAAAGACTGAAAATATAGAAAATTCTTTTCTTTCTTGCCCTTCTTTCAATCTCTGGTGGGTGGGACTACCCATGTTTGTAGTCAGGCAGCTGGCTAAAAATCACAATAAAAGCAAATGTTGCAAGTACAAAGCACAGAAAAGCCTAAGTCTTCCTTTAATGCTTTACTAGCACTTCACTAATAGGCCCATGGGGTGCAGTCAGTCAATAATAACCCAATAAAATCAATAACGATAAACAAGAGTCAGTGTTCTAATAAAAATAGAATTTTTAAAATCCAAACCAGCTGTTCCAGTGTTATGTACAAACACAGGCCTGGTGTGAGGGTTCACTCTGGTTCCAAATATCCATGTTCAGCTGCCAGTCCCGCATGCAGCTCCCTTGGAGGAGGATGAAGTGATGGACAACACACAACCACCATTTATTGCCAAGGTGAACACATACATTTATTGCCTACTTTCATCTGTGATTTTATTGATACTCTTCAAGTTTGGGGTTCTTTTTTACGTATTTGCTTCACGTGTTTTATCGGACACAAAAAGTGAGAATATTTTTCTCCAGGAGTTTCCAAGCACTGTAGATGACTATGCTTTATAAAGACTTTGGTCAACTATGAAACACCTTCCTTGGGTTAAACTTGGACCTTTTCTACATAACTATCCAGGCAATAAATTCCCTATTTCTGTCCCCACATGCTATGGAAAGTTATCTGGACAGTGTAAGTAAGAGATGAGGGGCAGAACTGAGGAATCAGAGGTGATATCTTGGCTATTGTACAGTTAAGAAAGAACTGGTTTTATTGGATTGCTTTGGTCTGATAAAAAACTTTTGCTTCTCAACTCCACAAACACCTAGCAGTGAAAATATTTAGAATTGGAGAAAAATAGCAATATTTCTCTCAAAAAAAGCAATTAGTTACTCTGCACTCCCTAGAAGAAGAGAACTAATTCTTCCCAACCTTGTCCACCATCCATGGCTATGCTGCAGGAAGGTTTAAGACCAAAGGCTCAATCCATCTCTTAGGGGAAAAAAAATAATGAAAACTCCACTTTATACAGTTTTTAAGACTTGAAATATGTAAGGAAGAATATTGAGAACTTTCTGAGTTTAAAACCAAGTTTAGCTTTAATCCTTTGACGTGTAGAGTTTGATTTCCTTTTACAGGGGACAGAATTAAAGCACATGTTTGTGCTTCATCCCAATCCCACAAAGCTTTTGAGTAGTTTGATCTTCCCATTAAAGGGACCTCAGTTTCCAAAAAGAAAAACAAAGTTTTGAGACCAGAAGTGATTCAGCCTACAAGAGATACCACAGAGGAGAAAGAAAGGAGTGCTAAAGAAGTGCAACCTGAAATGGGTGGCATCAGAGAACAGAAGCACAATTTGAGCATCAACTGCCCTCGTGGACACAGAGAAATGTTCAAATATTTTAAGACCTCAAAGAGAAGAAAGACAGAGGAAAACTCTTAGCAAAGGGATAGTGAAGTAAATGAGACATGTCCAATCTTTCCTCCGAAGTGTTGCAAGAAAATTCCTGCATCTGACTCATTTTGCTGAACAGTTTGGACAGTACACAGTCTGACCAGGTACTGTTACACACAGATCCTACCAAAGAGGTACAAAACTGGTACCAAATTGCCACTCACTTTCTTATCAAAACTACAGCTGAAAGCCACTAAAGTTGGTTTTAGCTCAAGTACAGCCACGCAGGTAAAAAAGGGTGTCACAAAAGCTCCTTGGAAAAGTCTGTGTCCAAAGATAATTTTTGACAATTACCTTGTACTTGGATATCCTGGTGTAGATAAACTGAGAGAAAATTCTCCACAAAACAGATTTGGCTCTCATTTACACTCAAAAATCCACCCCTCTCATGGCACGAGGGATGTTTCCTATCTTTTTCCTATCTACCCATAGACATATTTTCTTAACTGGATGATGAAATTTATCTTCTAATAAAAGCTTCTTCTGAATGCTCTCTGACAAACCCCATCAAAAAGTGCTGTGTTATGCTCCAATCATATGTAGAGTAATGGTTTACTCATTTTCTGCATGAAAAGATGGGCACAGCACTTTGCAGAAACCATCAAACCTCTCATTTCGTGTGCTCTTTCTACAGTGCTCCTTCTGCCAACATCATTAATTGCACATGACTCTGCTGCATATACTAAGAAACACAGGCCTGGCCAAAAGCAGTTCCTGGCACCATTGCCACTCTGATATATGCATTTCAGCTTAACAATATTATCAGCACATGGTTTGGAATCTCACTCAAAAAAAGAAAAAAAAGTTTCACCATCTCTGTTACTAATGAAGAAAGGAAAAGTTCTTCTCCAAGTTGAGGTGATGCCTTAAAAATCTGTATTCCATAGATTTTAACACAGCTCTTAACACTTCCAGAGTAGAACATTTAGCTAAACACCTTTTGTTCTAAATTCCTGAAATATTGTTTAATATTCCTTGTCAAGGTTTCCAATGGGTAAAGATTTTTTAGAACATCTTGTCTGCAGATAACGTGCTTAGACAAGACATAGCAGGCACATTCCTTGATCTAACCAAGTCAAAACTATTCAAGAGGACTCAGAAGCCTTGAAACTGTTCCAATAAGGGAAGAAAGCGATGACAAAGTGGAGTGTGGGGAGGAAGGGGTGGTCTCATGACCACTGACTCAATTTTTGGATGCCTGAGGGAGGTCCGATGGGATGGACAGTTTTTGGGCTGGGTGTGACCAATGAGGTAATGGTCAAGTGTTATAATTAGGTAGTGTTATAAAAATTGGAAAGTCATGCTGTGTGGGTGTGCAATATGCATATTGTGCACCTGAAGTGCTTTAATTGAAGAACTTCCCTCTACCTTTTCTACTCCAAATTACCCAGAAAATCATTTCTTTGATTTTAGGGAACAGAGGCGTTATTTAGGAGGGAGCACCTTATTAGCAACAACTGAGAGGCCACAGCTTATCCTGTTGGCTGGGGTAGAGTGGTACAAGGCTTCTAATATCCTTCAAGACGACCATTATTTTACCACAGAGACACAAGCCCGTGCTTTGTGCACATTTTTATGAGGGAGAGGTGCGGACGCCCAATCAGACGGAAAGGCCCCAGTTACGTGCCCGCGAAATGAATTGCACCGACGGCTGTTATAAATCTTTAACGTAGCTCAGGAGATCAATTAAGATGTTCAAGCAGCTACAAAAAGGATGATTGAGGCAAATGGTAACATCAGGATGACCATATGGTAAGGGAACGCCAGAACTGCGTGGACATAAAACGTGAGCCATCGCAGCGGCACCGCCGAGGAGCAGCGAGAGGGAAAGGGACGAGGTGCTGAGGGAAATACCGGAGGGATGAAAGAACAGCACTGGAACTGTCCTGCCTGGAGAGGAGGAGGCTGAGGGGAGACCTCAGTGCAGTTACAATTTCCTCAGGAGGGGCAGAGGAGGGGCAGGACTGAGCTCTGCTCTGGGTGACAGGGACAGCCCCCAGGGAATGGCTGGAGCTGTGCCAGGGCAGGCTCAGGTTGGATCTCAGGACAAGGTTCTTCCCCCAGAGGGTGGTTGGCACTGAACAGGCTCCCCAGGGCAGTGGGCACAGCCCCAAGGCTGCCAGAGCTCCAGGAGGGTTTGGATGATCCTCTGGGGCACAGGGTGGGACTCTTGCATATGGACCTGTGCAGGGTTGGACTGGATGATCCTTGTGAACCCCTTCCCAGTTCGGCATATTCTGGATGCTGTGATGGGGGAACACAGGGAAGCAGGAGAGCAGCTCTACATCAGGAGAGGTAGTGATAGGACAAGGGGAATGGGTACAAATTGAAAGAGGGGAAAATTAGGTTAAATATATAAAAATATATAAAATATATATAAATATATAAATTTTTCACTGGGAGGTTGGTGAGACACTGGAACAGGGAAGGTGTGGATTCCCCAACCCTGGCAGTGTTCAAAGCCAGCTTGGATAAAGCCTTGTGCAACCTGGTCCCGTGGGAGGTGTCCCTGCCCATGGCAGAGTGACTGGCACTAGATGATCCTTGAGGTCCATCCTAACCCCTTAACATTCTATGATTTCACAACACCCATGCAGGATTTAATAATATGAGACTCTAAGAAGGGCAAAGTGCTTTATTTCTCTACAAGTCCCAGGTGCAAGGTGTTGGTGCACCATGGAGCTGATGATTCCAACCCCAACTGGTGTGGGTGGAGGATCTGTGGACCAGCCCTGACCACCACCAGACAAGCACTGCAGAATGTTTAAAATGAATACATTTAATCTGAGACAATCAGCTGTAAACAGCAGTGATTTTATCCCTTTCCTGACCTGCAGGGATGGCACAAATCAATTGGCTGGCCCTTTTAAGATGTCAGACAGTTTCTCCCCAGATTGTTCACTGGGCTGTGTTACCAGAAGCCATCATCTCTGCAGGACACAACAGCCCATGGACAACCTGCTTCCCATGCAGTTGTGTGATTATAAGGTGATAACAGCACTATTAAGTCATATCACTGCTGCACTAAGGGGAAAAGACTTTCATTTCCTACGGTTGTTCAAACTGCTGAAGTGCAATGGACAATTTAGCCTAACCTTGCACAGTAGTCCTAAATCCATACTGGCTAATGAAGGCACATGATGGAAAACACATCCTCAACACCTAATTCTGAAGAGGAAACAGTGCAGAACCCACCTTTTGCAGAGCCCTACTCCTTCTCTGAGCAAGGGAATTTAAATAGTTAGCATATTAGACAGCTATCTTAGGAATATAGAAAATAAATTCATCTTTAGTTCCATCTGAAGTTTAGTTCTAATCTGAAGATTAAGTTTACTTCACCTTATGAATAAGTTTATTTCCCTCCCACACTTAATTCTAAGTATTGACCCTAAACAATAATAACTAAAATATTTTTATCACAAAATATAGTAAGGGTGGGATTGTTTCACTCTCTTTGACATCAGAAAAATTAACTGGAAATAAGTTACTGATATTAAATCCTATTTAATCCCATTCTTAACAACAATTATTCTCAGGTGCCATAAACTCGAGAGGAGCCAATGTCTTTTAGAGGTTTTATTTTTCAGTCATCCCCTTTTGAATTTGGTTCTTTCTGTACTAAGCCAACACTGTGCATTAAAATCCAGAAATTTAGTCATTTTCCATGTTTAAAAATTCAAGAAGTCTTTTGATAGAAAAATTAACAAGACAATGTTACTGTCCAGCATTAAACAATACTTTTTAAAAAGGAGAGGGAAATGGAATAAACGGTTTTGCTTTCAATTCTGGCTTACACAGTGACTACACTCAAAACTGGTAAAAGATGAAGTTGTCAAGGTGAAGGAGAGTATTAAGACATTTTGAAAATTAACTTCTAGGTATAGAAAAATCACTAGAAAGATTGTTATTGATTAGGAGTTATTCTTTTTTACTTTCTGTGCATGTTCTGTTCTGCCAACAGAGATGGATGGAAGGGGTGTACACGTTTTTCAGTCAGATGAGATTTACATGAGGACCTGCTTGGAGCTCAGCAAACAACCCAACTAAATCTCACTGATGTACCAGGAAACTGGAGAGGGCAACTCACAGAACTGCACAAAGATTTTGTGTCACACCTGAAGAGGTGAACACACACAAAGAGTAGATTTAGGTTAGATAAAAGGAAGAAGTTTTTCCCTGTGAGGGTGGGCAGGCCCTGGCACAGGTTGCCAAGAGAAGCTGTGGCTGCCCCTGGATCCCTGGAAGTGTCTAAGGCCAGGCTGGACGGGGCTTGGAGCAACCTGGGCTAGTGGAAGATGTCCCTGCCCATGGCAGGGGGTGGAACAGAATCATCTTTAAAGTCTCTTCCTACCCAACCCATTCTGTGATAACTGTATATGATTCAATCATAGACCAGATGGGTCTCAGTCCCCAGAGCCTAAAAACCAAACCTGTCCATTCTGTCATGAAGAAACACCCTATTAAACATTCAGAACCAGCCCATTTGGGCATCATCACAAAGCAACCAGATAGTTTTTGCTATCCCTGTGACTTGGGCACAGAGCCCTGATGGCAGCTCTCCTACTCTCTTTGACAGAGAAAAAGCTGAATTTCTGCCTCTAGTGGAGGGAGAAGCAAATAATTGGGGGAAATAGCATCCCCTGAGTGATTGCCAAGAATTCCCACAAAAATAAACACAGTCTGGTGGTTATGTTCTTAACAGCTGTGTTAATGGGGTTAAAGAAACCTTAAAGAAACTCTGTCTTTTTTTAAATGAGTTCTGTTCTTAAAAACCTGATACGGTACAAGTTTTGCTTTTAAACCCAGAGTGGTTTGCAACTGAGAAATGTGCCACTCCAGCAGCCATGGCAATTCCTGAGGGAATGTGTCCTCTCTCCCAGGACAGCAGGCAGGACAATGATTGTGGAAAGCCTCAATATCTTCTTACAAAGAGCTCGTGGCAAGAGAAGTGTTGTGTTTGGGTACAGCAGCTCTATGTGGTACCTCATCACACTCTGTTTCCTTCTATACCTTAACTTCAAACATATAGATATTAAAATCAGAGATTTTTCACAAGCATAACTGACATTCCTCCTATTAAAAACAACAAACAAAACCAAACAAACAAACAAAAACAGCAAAAAGCCAAAATTATGTAGAACAATGAAAGTATTTTCGCTCTTAGGTTTTGTTTCTCTTGTGCAAAGATCTCACAGGATGAAATTTAGGATAAAGAATTAACACCTCTGATCCTGTCCCCTGTCCTTTCTCAAAACAGGCAACAGCCCCAGTCCAATGTCAATATAACTATTTTCCTGGAAATGAAGCATGGCAGGGGAATGCTGTGGATGGCACCAAGGCAAATGAAAAGCAACTCTGAATTACAATCCCTACATACTTCCCAGTGATTCCAACATCAGATCTCCTTTCTCAACTTATTATTGGTATTTCAGAAGCACTGAGGTTCCAGTGGAACAAGCTCTATATCCTTTGGGATATTGTATTTGTTATTGAATCCACTGGATTTCTGAAGAGGAGTAAAAGCAGCATTTACTGACTGAAATAATTCCCTTGGCATTGTTAAGATAGTGCAGAGCCTTAAAGCAACCTCACCTTCACTGCCTTTGGGCCCCCTGAGATCCATAGGCAGAGGAAAGGGATGCAAAGCACCCAACATGAAGTTAATTACTCATTAGCCTTATTTAACATAACCCAGAGAAGAGACAGCAGCTATTGATACTTCCCAGAAAGAGCAAGGACACGGGGTTTGTTTGCACACTGCAAACCTTTTCACCCAGCTCACCACCCCTTAGCAGGGTCTAATAACCTCTCCAGAGCCTCATCCTCTGACACCATCTCCACCTCCCAGTTATAAAAAATAAGAAATAAATGTGGAAATACACAAGCAACAGACTTGTGCCTCTTTCATGTGCTCAGACTCCCCATCTGACATCTCTCCCCCAAGCCCTCCTACCCAGGCATAAGCCAACCAAGACCAGGGAGGTGAAGGGATGTGAAGGGACAGCCACAGGCACTGTGCAAGGGAGGTTGTTTTATCCCATGGCCCTTGCTGGCTCACATCAGCCTGGCTGCTCGATCCACCCTCTCCTTTGGACAGAGTGACTGCCTTCAGATTAGTTCTGTGGTAGCAAAATCGCCATTCCCTAAATCCCAGACGCTTCCAGATCAAGGGCACCACTGTAGCCTCACAAAAAAAAAAAAGACCAAGGAGATATTTTTCAAGCTATAATCAACCTGCCAAAAAGAGTACAACACTCCACAGTACTTAGGACAGGAAAAAGAAAACAAAAAAGTTTGCAGCACCAACTGCAACAGCAGTGGGGTCTCCCTGAGTAGTGCAGCTCTGAGAGCGGTGAATCATTCCAAACTCCTTGCAAATGTCAGACTGATTCCCCGTGTCATCTGTGGCTCTGAAACGGTTTCAAGTGAGCCCTGCTGTCGCTGCAGGGGGCTGGGCAGAGGCTGCAGCCTGAGGTGCCTTCACACCTCTGCCGTGGGCCAAACTGCAGCAGCTGCACAGCCAGGGCTGGGCTGAGCCCAGAGAGAGGTCTGGGCTCGAGGAGGAGCTGCTGGAACACAGAGCAAAGCTTTCATTTCATGCTGCCTCAGCAGATACACCCATATGGGTTCTCAGGTACAGCACCCAATACCAGTGACTTTAAGTCTCATGCTACCAGAAATACAAGTTCCTCCACCCGGTGAGGCACTGGAACAGGTATCCCAGAGAAGCTGTGGCTTCCTCACCCCTGGAAGTGTTCAAGGGCAGATTGAATGGGGTTTTGAGCAATGTGGTCTAGTGATAGGTATCTGTGCCCATGGCAGAGGTGTTGAAAGATGATCTTGAAGGTCTCTTCAAACCCAAATCATTCTAGGATTCCATGATTCCACTCACAGTTACTGGGTACTGGATATGCTCAGATCAAGGCCAGCATTGCAGATTCCAGAAGCATGGATTACTGGCATCAGTTATTTCACACAATCATAGAGTGATTTGTGTTAGAAGGGACCTTAAACACCAACTGGTTCCAACTCTGTTGCCATGGGCAGGGACACTTTCCACTATCCCAGGTTGCTTAGAGCTCCATCCAGCCTGACTTTAAACCCTTCCAGGGATGGGTCAGCCACAGCTTCACTGGGAAACCTGTTCCAGGGCCTCACCACCCTCACAACTAAGAATTTCTTCCTAATAACTTATCTAAACATACACTCTTTCAGACTGGAACCGTTCCCCCTCATCCTGTCACTCAAGAACTTAACTGTTGTAAATAGTGTCTCTCTATCTTTTTTATAGGCTCCCTTCAGGTACTGGAAGGCAGCAACTGGGTCACCCTAAACCCTTCTGTTTTCCAGGATGAACAATCCCAATTCTCTGAGCCTTCCCAAGGGTAGTTGTGGGGTCTCCAATACACAACTGCCTCAGAAAACCTGATTCCATCAGGCACAGAGCAAAAAGACTATTGCAGAATAAGTATCACCACCTGCTGAGTGACACCAGTGGAATCCCTATTTTTTGCAGAGCAGAAGAAAGAAGATAATAGGAGAAAAAGCATGGAGATGATCCTACTGCAACTTGTGGATGCATTAGTGGCCATGCAATAATTAGAATAATCTCCTTCCCAGCTAGGTCATAGAAAAGGTGAAGGTGAGGTTTAGTCCTCTCCAGACACATGCCTTAACTTCTACTCCAAGCACACGAGATGCCCTCAGGGATCTGTTGTTGCAGCTGTGCCTGATCCTACCTTTGAACACGCTTTTCCTTGCTGCCCTGAAACTGCCTGAGAGCAACTTCTTGTAACTGTTTAATTAGAGGTGACTGCCACTGCAGGCTGTGGGCTTGGGAAATAAGTCACTTTTATATTCCCACCTGGCACACACTAGCACTGCCATCATCCCAAGCATGGAGCTCCATCCAGCACGGTCCTGCTGGCAGGGGAAGGGCTGGAGAGGCTGCAGGAGACCCCCAAAGAGACCATGTCCCAGCCCCTGCAGCAAACAGGGGGCACCCAGAAGGGATCAGGTCCCTCTGTGCTTGCTCTGCTCTACCCCCTGCAAGTATTCCAGCTGAAACCATAGCCTAGAGGTGGGCAACAGCTCAGCCAGACCCTGCTTTGCTCAGAAATAAGAACATGCAGACTTGGCAAGTGTGAACTTGTCTTTAAATAAATGCACACAAACTGAAAATTATATTCTACAAAGCAAGAAACCCTTCAGCTTTAGAGTTTCCAAACAATCTCCCCACTTAGAGTAACTTCTCATATTGGATGTTTTCTTACAGTTTGAACATGAAATTCAACACAAAATTATTTTTTTTTCTGTCCTAACTTTTGTTGAAAATTGTGAACCAAAGTGATTATTAAACCCTTTTGGTGAAAAAAAAATAAAAATTGAATCAACAATGAAGCAAAGCAAGAGCTGTAAGAACAGCCCTGACAAGGAGTCTCCCCTGGCCCCCAGAATTTGGTCCCAGTGATCCCTCACTGCCCTCCCACCACCTGCATACAGATACAGGGCAATGCACAACCTGATGTAAGAGAAACTTGGGGAGGGAAATGAGCAGGACACCTACACAAGGACAGTAAACGCTGTGCCAAATCCATCAAGATCTGAAGACAGGTTTGCTATTGCACCTTCACTACCCACATGCAAAATAAAATTGATGTGAAGAGTCAAAGGAAACAGGAGACCCAACACTGGGCAGGAGACAGTTTAGTCAAGACAGAAGGCGGTCTTGAGTGTTCAAAGAGCTGTTCTTTGGCCCCTTCTTCTCATACCAGATGGATTTTCTGGCTGAGACTTATCTGTAATTTTCCTCATAGCTACTTTACAAAGGGAACAGAGCAAAGAAACCACTTGGATCTGGTTTCCCTAGAACAGGAGAGAGAATATCCTCAGTGCTCTTCTGGATCTCCTAAGTCACAGGAGGCACCTTACCCTGCACCTCCCAGTTCCTGAGTTTGTTGCACTTCCTTGATCACAATCCAGGTTTTGCTCCTTCCACTTGACTCTAAATTCTCCAAAAGAGCTTGATTAGGTTCAAAAGTGGAGCTCAGGAAAGCTTCAGAAAATCTCCTGAGTCTCTTAAATGTATATATGCTAAGAAATCCATGTGTTCCAGGGCCTAACAAGCAGAACACGGGAGCACCGGTTTGCCCAAAAGCTGGAACTAATGGAGCAAGATAAACATCAGCAAGCTGGGGATGCTGGGAAGAGCCTCTAGATCCAGGTTTTTCATCTGGCCTCATCCCAGTGACATTCTGGCACAGTCCCAAACGTGCCAAACTGCTTTGGTGTCCTAATCTGCATTAAAGGCCTCACAAACAGCTCTATTCCACACTTCCCAAATCCTCTTTTCTCTTCATCAGACAAAAACCCCCTGATTTTCATACATCCAGAAATGCTTTATGTTTGATCCTAAAAGCAATGGTTACTCTGCTGTCACTTTTTTTGAGGTCAGTTGTGTCACATATCAATGACCTTCTCACCTGATTGTCACGTAGAAAACCAACAAGCTACGAGTGTTACAGAGCTTTCTGTAATAAAGTACAGCAAGTCCAAATTCCTGCACTTTCTGGGGCTTTGAGGATGAATTCCAATTTGATGAATTTTAGAAAAAAAAAAAAAAGATTGTGTAGGGGTTGCTTGTGGAGAGCAACCTCCTACAACGTGGTCCAAAGACAAAACTGGAGTGAGAGTTATTAATAAAAATCTATGTGCCTCAAAAATTACCATAGGATAATTTCTCTACCAAGTTTAACCTAAAAAAGTTTTAAATCTACTTATAAATCCATGAAACTGGTTATTTGTTCTTGTCCATTTGCTTATGTGTGTAGAAAACTCACATTTTTCGTGTTTTCCCTCAACTTCTGTAGTTTTCATTCTCATCCTCCAAAGGCTCCTAGAATCCCAGTTTATGTTAATTTTAATACCACACTTTAGTAACAAAAAAATGTAGTCATTCATTCAGAACACTGAATCCACTGAATTGTTTTTGGAAACTCTTGGAAAACTGTCACACTACTGAAAGGAACAACAAAGAGATAGAGATTCCTAAAAAAAAAAAAAATTTAAAAAAAAGAGAGAAAGAAACCCCCTACACACACATGCCCATCTTGATTCATTCCCTACTACAGCAAATTTTAAGGATAATTTACTACTGTAAAACAAACACATCCTCACTTTTGAAGCCATTTTCAATGTACATAAAAATACTATTTAAACCTCCTCCATGCCTTATCTTTTATAACTTACATCTTTTACTGATGCTTACACCAACCTCCTCCTCAAACACTGCATTTATTCTTTAGTGACAACCTTCCTAAAAACACAGAGGTGGAAAATTACCTTGTACTTTAAATCTATTATGTCATTGAGGAAGGGAAATGAGAAATAAGGGAGTTTGGAAAGACACTGAAGATGGTGAGATGTTCACCTATGATACAAAGCATGTAAATACATCACCTCTAAGAAGGGTGTATAAGGCATAAAAGAAGTTTCATGACACACAGAGCATTTTCCAAGCCCAAAATCTTACAGGGTTATTGGAATTTCCATCCTACCACAGAGTTTACAGACAGTGGGGCCACAGCCATCCCCAAAAACCTCAGCAATGACCTCCAAAATTTGTATGTGCCTCTTCTACTCCGCTTCCATCCTCATGATCCATGAGCACCACAGTGTGTCCCTTCCCAGGTAGGGTCACCCATGGACCCAGCAGGACAGGAACTACCAGGGGGAGTTATCCCAATCTGAAGTTTAATGTTATCACCCAGATTTGTTCTTCATGCACACAGAATGCTACATTTTGCACTGCTTTGAGGATTCCAAGATTAAAAAAAATAAATAAAAATAAAGTATGTAATGACTACAAACACTGATTTTTATCCACGGGAAAACTGTATGTACCCAAAGATAAGAGCATGGGGGCATCAGCTTCAGTGAAATCACTGGTGGAGCAGCTTTTCAGAGTCATTACAAAACTCAGTTTCAAGTTGCAGGAAGACCACGAACTTTAATTAGTGCAACAAGAGGGGAGGGGGTGAACAAGCCCAAAGCCTCCTTCTGAATAATTGTCTATTAGCTTATCATTAGAGCTTCCCCAGGCTAATTATTTGCTTAAGAAAATACCTTTAAAAATCCACTCATAAAATAAATAAATAAATGAATCAGCCGTTTGTTTTCCCAGTGTGGGGTTTACACTTTTTAAAGTTTCAGCAACACAACGTACCAGATATTTGGCGTTACAGATGGTTGTGGGGAACCAGAAATACTTGAGGGAGGAAGGGGCAGGCTGTACTTTTTGTATCTCTTAATGCCTTTTCAGCAAGAAATTCAGCAGAATCGCGTTGGCTCACGAGAACTTCTCCAAACCTGGATGAAGAGGCAGCTCCAAGGGCTGTGCTAAACGTGCTGAAGCGAATTCTAATCTTGTGTTGGAAGCTGCACCCGTGCTTCCAAAATAGAGGGTGAAACTTTATGGTTTCATTTAAAAGTTCGGTGGTATTAAGCACCCTCTATGAAACTTTATGGTTTTATTTAAAAGTTTGGTGGTATTAAGCACCCTCTATGAAACTTTATGGTTTTATTTAAAAGTTTGGTGGTATTAAGCACCCTCTAGGGATGCTGCTTCTTGCATCCTCCTCCCCAGCCAGCTTTTGCACAGGTAGCAGGCCTCTCTCCCCCTTGTTCCCACTCTCGCTTTTTTTTGTGTTAACAATTAATTAGGAGGCACATTTCAATTAGCATCCCAGCCCCGTGATCAGTGACCCACGCGCCTTTGAAACGTGGGCTCCAGGAGGAGCCACCGCAGCCAAAGGGTTAATCCCCCAGCGAATTCCTCAGATGTGTAATTTAATCCTTCATAACTGCCGAAAATTGGAGCCCACATAATTTATTTTCTTTGGTCCGGGCACATTTTGCCTCATGCTTGGCTGTGGGCTGACTTCAGAGAGAGAGAGAGAGAGACACACCTAAAAGCCCTCCAAGTGTCCCGAGTGGCCCACGTCAGTCATATGCGGAGAGATTGTGGTGCTTGGAGGCAGCCCAAGGATTAGGTGTTCCCGGGAAGGTTTTTTTGGCTCTCCCGAGCCCACGGGTGCCACGGGAACGGGCCGCGCATCCACGGGGGATCCGACGGCTGCGAGACGGGCCCTGCACGAAGGCACAATTAAACAAACAGAACGTGCCACCAAAAAAAGCACCCAGAGAGGGGAGCAGGAATTGCTGAGCGCAGAGAGAGACAGGGGGGGAACAATTGCTTCATTGTGGAGCCGGAGCGAGGAATCGCAGATCCGAGCTCCACCTACAGTCCCCTTTGCAGAGCTGACTCCAGCCCTGCTCCTGCATTCTTTTTTTTTCCTATTTAATAATTCTATTTAATTTTTTTTCCCCCCAATAATTATTTTCACTGCCAAAGTGATCTGCATTTCTATCTCAGCCGAGCCTGAACGTGGCTAAAAGCTGCTGCGTTGTCCCAGGACTTTTAAGGTTAGTTTGCTGCCCGCATTTTGAAAGTAAATAGCCTGCTTTTTCCTGGAATTTATTTCAGGATTCCGTCCCTATCTCTGGCTTTCATTTGCACCAGCTTCGTATCGTCTGACCGTATTTCACATTTTTATTGCAGTTTGATTGCAGTGCAGTAGTTTCATCATTCCAGGAAAAAAAAAAAAAATATTAAAAAAATATTTGTCTAAATTGTAGTCTTGCCCTTTCTAAAAAAAAACCCCAAAAACAAACAAACAAAACACAAAACAAAAAACAAAAAACCCACAAAAAAAACACCAAACAAAAAACCCAACAAAAACCAAACAAACAAAAAACACAAAACAAAACAAAAGAAAACAAATAACCCCACAAATGAAATCAAGCTTCAAACATGATTGGGGTTGTAACTTTTAAAAGCAACAGCCAGCCTCTGAAAGCATGAAGTAAAATAATTCCTACTTTCTATTTCATTAAATTTAAAAAACAAAAAAGAAAAAGTCTTATACCCTATTTCAAGCTTTGATGTTGGTGACACACAATACTGTATCTCCTACACAAGAGATGGGTTTGAGGCAGAGGACTGGGTCACACGGGGAGACTGCATGTCCAGGTAACCACATCTGAAGCCTGGCCACCAGCCTGGGTCCTTTGATGGAGCTCCAGGAGGCAGCAGGGCCAAGGTCATCCCAGCCCACTCTGTGCCCTGTGGCATCTCACAGGGTGGAGTTTTCAGCCAGCTGGTCCCTGCCATCCCACTGCCCGGGATTCAGCTCCCCTGCCAAGGAGATTACGATCCTTCCTGAGGAAAGCTGGACACAGCAAGCACTGGCCTTCAGAAAGTTATTTGGGCAGGTCACCAGTGCAAAACCAGTCCCCTCACACCGTCCACGAGGAGAAAATGCCACCAGTTGTGCAAACAGGACATTCCTAGAGCCAAAACTCCTCTCCCCAAGACCCAGAAGGAATTAGAAGATTAGAAGGTGTTGTCCAGTTTCTAGGAAACTCCTTCATTCATCTTAATGGTTGGAGTCGATGATCTTAGAGGTCTTTTCCAACCTAAACAATTCTATGATCTTCTGCCATCTCATACACCTTCTAGGTGCACCTCATACAAGCTCTGCAAGGGTGCTGGGTGTTTCTTAAGGGACAAAAGAAACTAAAAAGAGAATAAGTAGGTACTTTAATATATTAAGTTCCTTTCTGTTCACTCAGGCTCAGAAAAACTCCTGTGCCAGATCAAAACAGGGAGCTCCACTTAGTACCCAGTCTCTTCACAGACTGGCAGGAGCTGGAAGCCCTCTTCCATTAAAGGAATCCCTACATTTGAATTCTGATTAAAATAATATTGTTGGGAAAGGCAAAAGTTAGGATGTACACCAAATCTGGGAAGGGGGAAAGGAAGTGAGTGAGACACAGAAGAAAGACTTCACCTTGACTGAGAATAAGGCAGATTATCATTAGTTTGTAAAAGGTTCTATCATGATCTACTAAGACAAATTAAGGGACTCGAGCATCTCTGTGATGAGGAAAGGCTGAGGGAGCTGGGCCTGTTCAGCCTGGAGAAGAGACACTGAGAGGAGACCTCATCACTGTCTGTCAGTGTCTGCAGGGAGGGGGCAAGGATGGACCAGGCTCTGCTCAGGGATGCCCAGCAATGGGACAAGAGGAACAGACAGAAAGTGATGCCCAGGAAGTTCCACCTGAACATGGGGAAGAACTTCTTTCCTGTGCAGTGACTGAGCACTGGAACAGATTGCCCAGAGAGGGTGTGGAGTCTCCCTCACTGGAGATACCCCAGAACAATCAGGACACCATCCTGTGCCATGTGCTCTGGGATGGCCCTGCTTGAGCAAGGAGGTGGGATCAGATGACCTACTGTGGTCCCTTCCAACCTGACCCGTTCTGTGACTTTGTGAAAATGCCTGTTCTAAACGGAACATATGAGAAACAGCAGATAAATCCATTTAAAAATCCTCCAGCTCTTGCAAGAACTTTTAGTGAGCATTATTATCATCATCATTGCCTCACTTCATGGTCCAATATGTCCAAGATTTACATAACTCCCAAATGGTGGTGGGTTTTACCATTCTTTCATCCAAGGTGAGAAAGCCAAGTAGGAAAGATGGAAGGGTTTGGATGCCAAGAGGAGTGTTAGAAATAGAATACCCTGTTCCATCTCCACTTCCCCAACAGTTTGTTCTCCGTGTACCCTTTTACGAGGCAGATCTTTGACCTGTCACACCATGAGGCATAAAATAATAATAAAGTAATGAGTGGGTGGGTGATCTCACCAGTGCCTTTAAACCTCCTGCAATGTGTGGGTTACGAGGTTTGAATCACACACAAGCAGGACCAAATTTGCCTGCTGCTTCAAAGAAACTGCAGGAGAAAAGAAGGGAAAAGGAACTTCATCCAACTGCTGAAGAATAAAGGAAATTTTAAAACCTGAAACAAGAACGAGAGGTGAGTAGAGTGGAAGTCATAATGAAAACATAAAGCAAGAGTAACTATAAAAAAAAAATCAAGACATGTCAAGTCAAGCTTCTGATAATTTTTATTCTTGATGAATGCTTCCTTTTGAAAGATATATTGATTAATATCTATTTAATATTATTTAGAGAAAAAAAAAAAAGCAGGTATGACATTTATCCCTCCCATCACTGTCAACTAGAGCAACTCCCCTACCCCAGCTCCCACACCAGAAACAAACTAGATCAGAATCATCTGTGGAGTTCATGTTACAACAGAAAGAAAAAAAAAAGAAGGAAAAAAAGTAAAAAAAAAAAAAAAAGAAAGAAGAAAAAAGAAAAAAAAAGAAAAAAAGATAGATATAAAATTAATCTGGAAAAAAAAAGGAAAAAAACCACCCCAAACCCTAAATTAAACTGTGCCCAGGCTGAGTTTCTACCCCTGCATTATGCAGAGCTCTGAGCAGCCAGGGCTCTCAGGAGGTGGCTCTGTCATGAGGCTGCATGGCCAGGCCCTACATTTATGAATGAAAGTGCTGCTTTTTTTCCAAATGTGAGATCCCAGCCCATGGATGAGTGCCACCTTTTTTTTTTTTTTTCCAAAACCCTGAGGAGAATGAGCACACTGCATTTCTTCAATTCAATGCTGATATATCTGATTTCCCTCCAGGACAGACCAAACATGAAATAACACTGAACAGGCTGAGCACGGAGCTCAAACACTCGCCCTGAAAAGTTTTCATTCTCAGCTTATTTCCTAGTTTACAAAAGCTCTTATCAAAAAAGCTCTCTAAATTGGAATTAGTTAGTGATCCAGGTCTCTAAAGCCCAGGGACTGGAAGTGAAGATTTCTTAATTATACCAGCAGGGGCTTGATTTCTATTCTTAGTGCAGCTGGGTAATGTTGTTAGGTTCTTGCAGAGCACTGTTTTTCACTGGCAGGGATAGCCCTGAGTTTACTTGGACAAAAATAGAGAGCTCTTTAAATTGAAGCATCTTCACATAGGTAACAGAGCATGAGCACTTCAACCACCTACACAACCAACTCTTCTGCAGAGCCCAGGTTTCCTTGAAGTTCAATAACTCCTTACAGGAGGAATCTAATCACCAGTTTCAGAGTTTTCACTAATCTAAATATCACTTTTTTTTTTTCCCCTCCCAGTTTCCCTCTCTTTGCTTGAAGGAACCAGCTCAGCTGCAAATTCACCTACAGACCAGCCCCACAAGAAGCTTTTTGGATCATGACCCAGACAACGAGCAGCATCACAAGAACCCCCAAGGTTAAAAATGTCCCCTCACAGGCACTGAACTTCTGTACAAATCCCTTTCCTCCTGCATTAAATACATACCCAAAATGCAGAACAATACCCAAGACCAGCCTCACACTTTTTATAGAATAAAAAATTTCCACCCCAAGATGGAAATCACCACAGATTAAATATGCAGCTCTGAAATCCTTGAAATACTCGAATAAAACAACTCATTGAATAAAATAGGGTCTAAAATATAGCAACACATGCCCACAGCTGCAGTTTAAGTGCATTGGGGGTAAGGGGTGGGGGAATGAAGCATATTAGTTTATCTTCTTAAGGCTCCTGGACAAAACTCAAGCAATTGGGTTCAACCCCCAATTAGATCATATTTTTTTTCCTCTCATTGCAATATTCGATTCATGTTCTCTGAAGATAAATTAACTCTAGACTCACAAAACAAGGTGGAGCACTAATTATTAAAGCAACTACTTAAATCTCCCCATTTGGTGGTTGTTGATCACCTTTGTGAAAGGAGGCTGGTGGTCACCCTCAGCATCCCCCTTTTTTTTTTTTGCCCACACAGTGCACAAAAAACTCCAGCAGGACAAGTCAACTGCACATCACAAGGCAACTGGTGGGTCACACGGGATGCTATTTTTAAAAAAAAAGGCCCAGAAATTTTTGCATCTTCACATTCCTCTCTGCTCAAGCTGTTTTATCAAAACTCAGGCTTTCTTGCTGGGAAACTGTTCCCTCCTTGGTACCTTTTCTGCCAAAACCCAACTGTAACAACAAAAGTTTATAAACAATGAAAATTCCAGCTGCTTGACATCAGCGATGTGAAGCTTTCACTTCACACTGATACAAATATTTACCCTGAGCTCTGGCAAAGCTTTCCTTGCCCATGTCGCCCTTAATCATACATTTTTCCTTGATTGAGTTATGCTTTCCAGCCCGTGATTTGCTCTGGTTTACTTTTTAACACATCCCAGAGGCTTTGTCAAACCCAGCTCTGTGCAGGCCCTGTCATTTGGTAGCTGCCAAACGTGCTGCTCAGAAGGACCTTGGCAAACAGCAAAACAGGGTCTTTTTCTTTTTCTTTTTTTTTTTTTCCCTAACTGCTCTAATAAATGTGTTTATTCTTTTCTGACCACCATTTATTTCTCAGATCCCACATATCCATAAAGCAATGAGCCAAGAAAGTAAGCAGAAACACACTCATTTTCCCTTTAATCTGCTCCCTTGAGGCAATACACTGACTTCTCTTACAGACACCTTATAGCTAAGAAGCTGCAAACTATCAATGACTCACTTTTTATTATTATTTATGAGACAGAAAGGTTATTATTGCTCCCTCTGACAATAAAGAGTCACTTTGTTGTTGCTTTAATACTTGCAAAACTAAATATACAGGAGTCAAAACAAATAAAACTGTACCTGAGCAAATGGGATCATCACAGGCTGTTTTGACAGTTATAATTAAATATATTCCTCCAAAAGAAACAAAAATTGAGAGATTTTTCAGTTACATTCACATAAAGCCAAGCACAACAAGAAGGGAGGTCTCATCTACAATGTCTAACACTGAGAGGAAAAATTTATTCCAACCTTTTCCTAAAAGTTGACCCAAAATTATGCTTTCTTCTCACAGCTCTCTAGAATCCACCAAGAGGATGAAGGAAAGCAATAAGAACAACGAAAGGATTTTGGTCCCTGGGCAGAAGTTTTCTTAACTCTGCAAGTTTGTCTTTACAGGATGTAGCCCAGCTTCTGGTTAATCTTTGTGTGCAGGGTTAATAGATGTTCTCAGGGAAGTGAGAGGGGAATTCTGCTTCCAAATTGAACAGGATTTCTCACAGGACATGGATTTCCATGAATACTCAGCTGTAAATGTGATTAAACACAGATTTGGGGTGAATTTCTTTTCACACACCTTTTCTCAGTGTCCATTTCATAGTTATTCCTCCTTCCCAGGGTTTATTCTGACATTATAATTGCAAGAATAAATGAAGAGCTGCCTTTTCTTCATAATTATTTGGAAAAATAAACCTTTTTTTTAATTGATTAGATAAATCTTAAACATAAGCCTGTGCTTAGTGTATTACTAAGGGATGAATCAGCTCTCAAATCTTCCTGAAGGTGGATCAGTCATCCATGGGAAGAGTCAGATAAACTGTACCTGGAGTAGCTCTAGTCCACAATCACATGTAACCAGCAGCCTATTAAAGTAAACCCGTGCCATTTACAGGTTGAAAACAAAAGAAAACCTGAAATCCTCTGCAAATAAAAATGTGGGTCAAGAATGAAACAAACAAAAAAAATCCGGATCCACCTGAAAAAATACTCAGATATCCCAGATTTATTTATTATTTTAATAAAATTTACTAAATAAAATAAAATTTTAATAAAATTTTGATGCATGCACTGTAAGATCCCAGATGAACTGTTTGAAACCCAAATATTCTGGTTCTGCACTGATTTTTTTTCTTTCTCTCTAAAGTTTTCTCAATACTTGTGTTTCACACCAAAAGCAAGAAAACTTAGAAAAAATGTTTTGTGGTCCTAACAAGTCACTCTAGTTCAAGTCTAAACTTAAACTTTAGATAAAGATTAAATGTTTCAATAAAGCATAAACCTTATGAGAATGTTAGCATTTGGGATTTAATAAAGACAATTTTGCTCAGTTTATGTAAGACAAAAATTGTATGGAAATGTATATTGTGATCATGGTATCCACCACCAGGGCTTTTGGGAGAAGTGTCGGAAGGGAAAAACAATCTGGGATGACTTTTGTATGACAAATTGTTAAGCAAGTGACAGATTCACACTTCAAGCTGGTCACTGCACATGACTTAAGTGCAGCATCTGCAGTGAATTTTCACCTCTGGCTGAAGGAGGAGAAGCACCCAGGGTGGTCCCTTCTCCAGCCCCAGCATGGCAGGAATAGAGGAGATTGAGGTTTGTGACATAAGGGAATTAGGAAACTCAACCTGGAGAATTTAGAGGACAGATCACAGTCATTACACCTCAGTTTTCCTACCTGATATTTGCATTATCAAACTTCAGTCTCTAAATAGAAAATATTTTCAGGTTGCTGGCTGCTTACTGAGTGCTTTGGAATCCTCTAGTAAAACCTCTTTTAAAGTCATTCAGAAACCTCATATTTGCAATATATATATTTTAAAAAAAATATTCCAGAATTACATTAGGGACATTTTAACGTTTCTATTAATGCAGAATGGCAGGAATGCAATAATTGTACATATTGTGGTCCCTTACAGCCTTACAGAGATGTGTTTTCATCCCTCAAGTTCCTGGGTTTGTTTAGAAATAGAAATATTTTGACCTGGTACAAAGCTGCCAAAATTCCCCTCAAAGCAACTTGAAAAATCAGTCAAAAAAAAAAAAAAATAGAGTCAGAATAGAACAAAAACCACCCCAAAACACAGTGATAGAACCCATTGGCTGCTTTCACAGGGACAGGTGATGACATTTCCTTTACTTAACAAAATATCTGTCTCAAGTGGTCATTCCTCACCCCCTCCCAAGTCGAGGCACACAGAAAGGTGCCTCTAGGAAGCAATTTATTTACTTAGAAGGAAGAAATGTCCCAGTACTGCAGGAATCCATAGTAAAGTACAGACAGGTAAAGTCAGGGAGGTGAATCCCAACCCATGTGACTGTCACAAAAAACACACAACGTGCCACAACAAACTGACCTGCAAACAAAGGGGAGTCTCACGTGATCTAACAGGTATTTAACTCATATAATGTATAACTAACAGAAAAATATCCAACAATTGCAGCTTTCCACAGAGGAAAAGTGCCACCAATAATCCAAGGACAAATTTACCGTGCTCACCTGCAAATTGCTTTTATCCCCAGAATTAATCCCATCACCAGTCACTGATTAAAGGAGGAAAAAACACATATGAAGGCTGAAAAAAACACAGAAGCAGAGATCAGGTGTTTTATTCCTTAAATTATTGAAATTGAAATGAACAATTTGGACTGAAACCACCTTCATCCAAATCTCACTCCAACAGAGTTAAAAAAAATCAAAACCTTTCAAGACTTTTGATCACCTGGAAGAAAATATCAAAGCTGCACTAAATGAAATTCCTTCCTTGAATTAGTTACTTAATGTTTGACAGAACTTTTTTGTTGACTGAAAGGAGCTCCAGGTCAAAAAGGGTTGAGAGACCTTTATTTTAGTCTTAATTTCTTATGTATTCTAAGGATTCCCATTGCTGGTTGGAGTGAACAAAGAGGTGGTCGTACAGATTTCCAACCCCAACATTTTACTATGGATTTCAGTGATTGCTCTGGAGTTGGGTGGGAATAGAGACAACAAATGACAGTTATTCCCTGCACACACTGTGGACTTCCAATGGCTTCTGTATTCCTTTACTTCTGCATAAAATCTCAAAATCAATTATTAATCTCTTGCCCCTTAACCTGTCTGCTCAGTGTTTTCAACTTCTCCCTAATATTGGAAAAAAGGGGATAATTTTCTCCTTCATCTTTAAACATCGATTTATTTTCCCTCCTCTGTTTTCAAGACTGCAAGAACTAAAGTGGAAATCTCCAAGTAAGTTTGGTTTTTTTTTTTTTTTTTTTTTATTAAAACAAGATACTTTTCCCAGCGATGCCAACGGGGAAGTTCTCTGCTGTATCAGGTCTCTGTCATTCCCAGGTGGAAAGTCAGTAGAGGGAGCACAAGAGCACACAGAAAAATGTGAAAGGGCTACCAAAAAAATCCTTACTTAATATCCACTCATAATTAGTATTATTTTGAGGGTGTTTGTTTTCTGGAATATTCCCATCTGCCTCACCAGGTAACAAATGCTTAAAAATTATATAAGACAAATCTTAGTGCTTTGATAAAAAACAGCCTCCAAACCCCCCAAAATTTAGCAGTACAGATGAAAAGCTGGAAAGCTTTCTCTCACCAAACAGAAAACCAAGCAACTTCCTTAAAATAGGCATCTTAATCATGATGCTGAGTAACTTCCTATTTTAGTAGCTGCCACAAAGTATTTCTGACCACGTTCAGGGCAGAGCCTGGAATAAAGTGGAATGATCAGAGCAGATTTCATCAGGATCCACAAGAAACCATCAGCTCTGTGGAGACCTTGGACAAGCTTTTCTTTATTACATAACTGAGAAGATGACAAACTTTGCTTGGTTTCATATTCTGTAATTAAACGCAAATCTCAGCCCACATTCATCCCAAATTTGCTGAATTCCCTAAGTTTTTCCAGAATTCCTCACATCTCAGACTGCCGGAAATCTCCGGACTCGGCTCGAGCGAACTTGGAACCATTTCTGGTTTTGGTATTTTTTTTTAATCAAAACTATGGGAAATTCAATTATTTTTCACGGGTTTGGCTCGATCTCAACCCCAACACTGCATTGCTGTGCGTGCTGCACATCTAACTGCTCAGTTTTATTTAAACCTCAAAAGGGAGATCAAGGGGACAAAGTCCTTCCTCGTATTATTGGATACAAATCCAGGGGAACAGCAGTGATTTTATTGGGGCTGTTCCAGCCTTCCACACCATTTTAAATGAAAACTTTCACGTTCATTTCCACGCTGAGGGAGAAGGGGGGGAAATCCCAACATCTCTACCGTGAATCCCAGCAAACCACAGAGCTGAACATTCTTCTCATTCCTGTGCATAAAACTGTTCAACTTTGGTTTATAAAGCCCTACCAGAGGGCTGAACACAGTTCCATGACTAAGTGTGTTCAAGTTTGTGCCTTTCCCACCATTTTAAGCTGATTCCATAAAATTGTGTTCCTTGGTGGTGACTGAAAGTTCTTTGGTGACCCAGCAACTCATTTGGAAGGGCTTTAAGAACAGTGAAATATCCCGCTCTGGGTTATTTTCCCTGAAAGTACAAAAATGCATTCAAATCCATTCAAACCCAAATATCTTATTGTTTATTTTTGCTTCCTGTCCAAACCAACCGATTCACTGCAAAATAGAGAATACAGATATTTTGCTTCTAGTGTTTCTGCACATGAGGTATGGAGTGCTATGGTTTTCTAGAAGAATAAGAACAGAGGCACAGGAAATTTAAAGAGAATAATAATAAAATAAATTTAAAAAAAAAAAATCACAAAAATTTTCAGTTGACTTGCTACATTCAGTCTTGTGTACATTAAACTTCTCCAGAACTGCTCTATAAAGACCCTTTTTATTTCCTTTTGCACCAGCACAGCTCACACCCAAAATACTGAGACAGATATTCCACCAGTTAAAAGAAAACAGAGACCCTTTCCAGGCTTGAAGAATTTTAATTTGGCCACTAAGTGTTCCAGC
This sequence comes from Myiozetetes cayanensis, assembly GCF_022539395.1. Classification (NCBI taxonomy): domain Eukaryota; kingdom Metazoa; phylum Chordata; class Aves; order Passeriformes; family Tyrannidae; genus Myiozetetes; species Myiozetetes cayanensis. Next base: position 36,039,859 of record NW_026088185.1, read on the forward strand.
AAAACTTTTTTCCTTCTGCTTTTGATAGACAATCACAAAATCAGGGTCTGGTTGTAAAAACTCAAGGGTAGGTCTTGTATCAAAGTCCAAACAAACATTCAGAAGAAAAAGAAAAAAAACATTCAAATATTCTGGAATATTTGAATACATTTTAAGACTTGAAAGACTCTTCCATACAATTGCAGAATTTTATATATTTTATATAATTTATTGGCTATCTGGGGTCTGAACTGGTACCACAGGACTTCAAGCAACTCCCAAGTAGTATTTTAATATTCTGAATCGAGTTACTGCACTGCTCACACCATCTCTTTTCTCATTCATGAATCATTTCCTTCTGCTGTCTAGTTCCCATCTCGTGTGAGCCCAGGCTAATATTTCCTTGTCTGCATTCAAATATTTATTTATATACAGTCAGCAAGTATTAATCTGCCCAAGTGTCATTAAAGCACTGTATTTCTTGCACTCGTTTAAAGCAGGGACCCGTTCTGAAAGGTCAGAGCTTATAAAAAGTGTGTTTATTGGCTCCCAATTAGCTTTATATCACATTTGTGCAGCTGGAAGCGATGCTTCTGATAGATAAGCTTGGCAAAAATCAAGCTCATTACATACATCATATAGCTTCCATATGAAATATAAGAAATATAAGGGTTGTCTATGAAATAAGAATAATAAACTTGTCACACCCAGGTCACTACATTGAAGTCAAGGGTCCTGTGAGCTTAGTCATTATTTCAGGGTTCTGGGGGAGATTTGTACATAAAAATATGAGATGCACAAATGATTAATAATTATAGAAAAATTGAACTTTTATTTCTAAGTCAAAGCAAGTCACCTGCAAAAAAATTGGGTTTTCTGAAGTTAATGGCCAGATGTTTTCTGAAAAATCAGTCCAAGTGTCCAAAATCAGCACCAAGAAACTGAGACCCACAAATTGATTTAAAATATCATGGTTTTATACACAAAATGGATAAATGGTTTACACACCAAGTAAAAGCAGAGTCCTGACTGATAAATACCACCCTACACTAAACTATGCTTCACATCATTAAACTAAAAGATCTATATAATGAGAATGTCTGAGTTACAGGAGATTCAGGAAAAGCCCTGCTTATTTAAAATAAAATGGTATTGAAATCTGTCCTATAAGTTAATATTAAAGTGATAATGACAATCTGAAAATGCTAAAGCAAGGACACTGAGGCATCATTGATTACAGCAGCATCCACACACGTAGGATACTTCTGTAAAATACATGAGAGCTGATGGCACTAATAAAAGATACAGTTAATCTCACTTTATGGAGACTCAGAGGAATGCACAATGCTCTACTACTGTACTGGCAGGTAATCTACTGCCTCTTTAAATAAATCTAAATATTAGGTCTAGGAGGGATCAACCTGAGAAAAATGCTAAAATATAACTGCTAAAGTTAATACTGACTTAATGCTTGCTTTTCTACAAGACTTAAAATGAAAAGGCTTTCCAACTATTATAAGATGTACAGTCTTAATCTACATTTCAATAAGATATTTAAAGGCAATGCTGAAACTGTCAAGGACCCTTTTCTTAAGCCTGAGAGGGGCCGACAAAGGAGTGCTGACAGTTCTGTTTTCGGTGACACAGGAGCATTATTTTATCAGGAAAATGTTATTATCCTGGTATTCATCTTAGGACTCCTCTTTGTGGGCCCCTCCAACTCCCCCAGCTGGATTTGGGGGCGCAGATGCTGCTGCACCACTTGCAGTGTCGGGAGCCCTTATGATTAAGGTAGATGAAGAGATTAACATTAATGTACGTTCCTCTGTCACATTTTATACAGAAAGGTTAAAAAATTAAATGAGAATTAAATTTCTAAGATACCCACAAACTGTAAATGTGCCCTAAAATGTGTCTAAAACTCAACCTGTAGTTTTCCTGTAATGGCCAAACAACTACAGAGGGATTTTAGAAGAGATTTTCACTGTTACAATTTACATATCTGACATTACCATTTATATAAATTCATTCTTTATGCTAAATACACCCTGTTGTAATTTTTTTTTTACATCTTTCTTGCAGACATTATAAAAATAACACATCAGGCACCTTGTTAAATTAACTCTTCCATTAATAACGTGGCTCCAGCTCGAGAATAACCCTTTTATTCTTGTGTGAACGTATATACACACCCTATAAACAGTCCCTAATTAGTCACATGTGGGTTCAAATGCAGCCTTGTATGCCATAAACCAACACTGAAGTGTATAAGCAACTGTCAGTCAGATCAAAAGTCAATCCCAAATCATCCCCTTTGCAGAGCTGAGATGCTGTCACACTCAGTTAGCCCAAAATGTTTAAAACAGCCACCAAACTTTTATTCTAATTGAGCAGGAGTTGAAAGGCTGCACACTTTGATGTCTTTGCTTTTATCGTTTGTTATATAGCTAAAAACAGCAGGGTGGGGATTTTTTTTTTTTTTTTTTTTTAAAATTTCTTTTTGCTTCTCTTAGAAATGGGAGACTTTACTTCTTATTGAAAATATACAGGTGGGTCAGGCTGGGTTTGTGGAGCCAATGCATGGATTTCAATCACACGTGTAATCACTTACAGCACCACTCCTCAAACGTGCAATTAGGTGAGTTTCTCATTACTATTTAACCTTTTCCTCCTGTCAATTCTTCACCAAATCATTTTTTAAAAAAGCATCTTCAGAATTTTATCTGCAATGAGATCCTACATCTTTTCAGGAAACCCATCCCAAGGACTTGGACAGCATTGTCATTTTTCAGTCCTTTCATTTTCCAGGAGAGGAGAGGGCAGCAGAGCCTGTTTGCAGGAAGCCTATTTGAGCAGATGCCTACAACCTGAGAACATGTTAACAGAAACTTGAGAGGCAGCAATGAAAAGTCCAGGCCTAATCTTATTACAGAAGCACTCTGCCTGTTCTAGAGAGGGAAACACGCTCAGAACACCAGGCGGGTGGAGCAAAGGAAGGATGGGAGCCTCTCACTGCAGCTCCAGGCAGAGCACAAACACACCCATCCAGGGTGTCCTGGACCACCCCTCCTCTTTTTTATGAGGCATGACAAATTTCTTGGAAGGAAAAAAAAAACAAAGTGAACAGCATAACTGCCACGCCTCCTGCTTCACTTGGGCCACCAAAACAAGCTTGTGTTAACTTCTGTAGACACAACAGTATTCCCAAAATCCATCACCTGCTGGCAGTCTGGACCTATGCTGGGAGTTCCAGGGGTTAAAAATTAATACTGTAGTTTTCAAGGTTGCAACTCTAATCCTGAATCTGGTTCTGGGCCCTTTGCTCTAAGGAGGACATTGAGGGGCTGGAGCGTATCCAGAGAAGAGAATGGAGCTGAGGAAGGGGCTGGAGCAGCAGGAAGGGCTGAGGGAATTGAGGGAGCTCAGCCTGGAGAAAAGAAAGCTCAGGGTGGACCTTCTTCCTCTCTACAACTCTCAAAGGGAGCTGTAGCCCAGGTGAGGGTTGGACTCAACTCCCAGGTAAAAAGCTACAGGACAAGGGGAAGCAGCCTCAAGTTACTCCAGGGAGGTTTAGATGGATATCAAGGAAAACTTCTTCACTGAAAGAGTTGTCAGGCATTGGAATGGGCTGCCCAGGACAGTGGTGGAGTCACCATCCCTGGAAGTGTTCAAAAAATGTGTAGATGTGGCACTTGGGGACATGGTTTAGTGCTGAGCTTGGCAGTGCTGCGTTAATGATTGGACTTGATTTTAGAGGCCTTTTTTAATCTTAACAATTCTGGGATTCTCTGATTTATGGTGCCCCAGCAGCTGAGGCTGTGCCTTCCTGTGTGTAAACCCTGATTTCTTCTCTCCTGGTAGTAAATGAGCCTCTGTCAAAAAGCTACTCCAGTTACCAGCACCAAAGTGTGCATGGAAAGGAGGGGAGGCAAAGGGACATCAAGGAGACCTGCACTTTTCCCACTGTCCATGGCCAACTGGATTTAATTACTATAAAATTACAGCAGCAGGACTGACCCACTGGCTCAGGAGCCACATCTCTGATGAACTGGCTCCTCCTGCAATTCCTGCAGCACTGGCTACTCTGCTACAACATCACATCCCTGCTGATGGGGTTGAAAATGTTCTTCCTGAGGACACACATTCTCCTTGAATACTCACAAAAGTTGTTCCTCCTAAAAAATCCTCCCTGCTCATGTGCTTCAGCATTAGTTTAAACCCTCACTCTTTCTCCCAAGACAGGAATTTATTGCACACTTCAGCACACTGGTATGTGAAGGAAAGGAGAAATTCAAGAAGGAACCTCAAGGCAGCCATTCCTTGGCTTGGAATTGCAAACTTCCACGTTGAAGCTTGCACATATTTTGGGCCAAGACTCACATAGGGGTATTTACAACCAAATCATGATCAGGCCCAAGTTGTGCTGACAGAAAACAAGAACTGACCCACCTCACAAAAGGGAATAAGAACTGGAGACACCAGGAGAGGGAGTGGGGCACAGACTGTCCTTAAGTCTTCACAGAAGGCTCTTTGACAATGCAACAGCATCTCTTGACAGAAACTACCATAAAGTTTCTGTGACCTGAAGGTCATCCCTGAGACCAAGAAAGCATTATGTGAGGGACTGTACGAAAACACACTAAGGTACAAATTCCAGTATCTAAAAACCAGATGGAAAAGGATTATGAGAAAATTATGACTTGCATTTTCCAGCTGAAGAACAGAGGAAAAGCAGACCTATTTTGTTCTCACCTTTTTTTTTTTTTTTTCCTTTAAGAAATAACACAACTTCACTGCTTCCAACAAGAGATAAAGCAACTTTTGATGGTTTGTCCAGGGACACCCCAGAAGTTGTGGCAAAGCCGGGAACTCTACAGAGCCATTCATAACCCCCTCTTAATTCCCACGAACCCTTAGCCAAAAGGTGATTAGGGAGAGTCTCCTCAAATATTTTTTCACGTTGAAACTGTGCCCAGAGTACTCCCTCCAGATATGCTGTGTCAGGGCTTCTCCTCTCCCTCCCTGGAGTGGATGCCAGATATCCTGGGCATGGGGTGGCAGTAGAGAAGGTCTGTACAGCTTAGCTTTAGTTTGAAATTAAAAAAAGGCTGGAGGACGTGTGGGAACAGGGGATCTAGCAGTGATTGCAGCTATTATTTCCCCCCTCTTTTATTGGTGCTACCTTTTAAACTATGCCTGAGATCTTTGTTGTTGTCTCCTACCCCGTGGCACTGGCCTGGCGTGATGAGACTTGGGCGGGATACGGCACATAAAAGCATCCACTGCAAGTGTGACCAATTGCAATGACAAGGTTGGGTTGGAGGTAACTTGTGAATGATCCAGTGAATTGAAAACTCCTGCGTGCTCCGCCTGGAGCAGGGAAAAGGGGATCCAGGCAGTGCCAGTTGCGTGCTCCAGGCAGGAGCCTTGTTGGGAACGCAGGAGAAACACCCTGTGCCTCATTAACACGCCCAGCTCCTCCACCAGCTCCTTGGAAAACAAATCTATAGCATCAGCAACCAACCATATTATTATTATTAATAATGCAGTTCAAATGTTGTGGAGGAGGTGAATTTGGGACGAATCCAGCATGTGAATGATGCGGTATTAAAATGAAAATCTCTGCTTAGGTACCCAGAGAACACAGAGGTTGCTGTAAAAACCCAACACGCTGCATACAAAGGCAGGCAAGTAGCTAAAACCCAGCTCAAGTCATGAATAAAAACAATGCAGTAATTCTTTGCACTCTGGAGCATCTTTCAAAAATCATTCTGTGTGCACTCCCTGGTAAATACAACATCCTTGCAAGACAGATGAGGAACAGTGCCCTGCTTTTCAGGATGGGAAACAGAGGCAAAAATAATCCCACACCTTGACATCAGTGGAAGGTTAGTGATGGGAGCACAGGATGATCATGACACACTACCCTTAAGTGGATTTTAGCGCTGACTTTGGGACAGGAATCTCAAATTCCTCCACAGAGAGGAACACCAAAGTCCCTTTCCTTTCCCTGGGCCATCAAAATGGTGGTGCTGAGATATCATCAACACTCTCTGCCTTTATTTTGCTTTCATTTCGTCACCTCCCCTCGTGTGTGTCATTTTCTTTATCTACATAAACCTCCAGGAGTAAAACTGTGTAGTATCTGTGAACAAACACAGCTCAGTTCAAACCAAAACTTAAATTTATCACCATAAAGCTCACAGTGACACAATATGATCAACACTCACAGACCCACAGGAAAAGCACACAAGCTGTTGTTACAGTTAAATCCCTCAAAAGAGTCAAAAAGGCAGGTTTAAACCAAAATGTAGACATGATACTTCAGTGTTTGTGCCTCCTAAATGTGAAAAAAAATTAAAAAAAATAAAAAAAATATACCCCCAACGTTTTATAAAACAGGCCCTACATGTTATTACTGTCAAAACTTACACAGATCATCTTTATGGTGTGCCATGTTCAGGACCTGATTTTTAACTTAAAGACCACTGTAATACTTGAGATATTTTTCAATAAAGATTGGAGTATAAAAATGTGCGATTCACTTCCAGGCTGGAGAATCAACTGGGACATTCATTATAACAGGAAAAAAAAACCTACCTCACAACATCTCTTTTCTCTTGATAAGCCTTTCCTGGAGCACAAATAAAGTACTGGAACTCCAGGGAAGGTCTGGTGTTTAACAGCAATCTCAGACCATGGATGTGTGTGTTATATTTTCCCAAAGTTGTCCAACACCTTTCCATTCCCTCCACCCAACAATCAGTTGGCCAATATCCTCCTTTAACACTTCAGTAGTATTGCTTTTCCTCTAGTTAACCACTACTGTGGGATTTAAATGACTTCCAGACATAATTTTAGTATTAACTTATTTTAAATTGAGGCCTCCACATACTTTACCCCTAATCTTTTTCCATTCTGCTGCTGATAACCTCATCCCAAAATAGGATGTCCCTCTGCTTGGGAGACTCAGTGTTTCATCAGCTCTGTTCAGGTTTTTATATGGAACATGAGACAAAATTTTACCTGTTTTCAACATTAAATCTGTTGTTTAAAAACAGTTTGAAAGAATATTCATCCAAAACATGTAGTCATGGGTTTGTTATTCCGTAGAGTTGTCTTTAATATTATCTATTAATAAGTATCAAACCTTTTTTTTTTTCCAGTTTAGCCTAAATCAGGTGAAATTTCACTTTCTATTAAAAGCTATAGAATAGGAATGACTGCCAAAGAGTGACAAGGAAACACCAAAAAGAAACTTGGAACTCTTCATTTTGTTGAGACCCTAAGATAAGCAGTTCAGTCTTTCTCACAAGAGCAAGGAGCTCTTGTACTTATATTTTTACATCATTTTTGTGGGCACAGGATGTCCAGATCTGTAGGTGTTTGCCTTCCACAGAGTTTGGCTAAAGGAGGGGAGAATGCCACAGATACTGATGAAATGGAGTTAAGGAACCAAAATCCTCTGTCCAAAGTGGAAGATGCTCAGAATGATGGAACAGGTTTAGTCCAGTTTTCCACGCCAGATTTGAAAAAGCAGGTATTTGCAAGAGCAAGCAGAGTCCAGAATTACATATCATGCCTGAATAATGAGATTTTCACCAACTCAGTGTCATGATTTTCCATACAGAAAGGAGTGAAACTCCCAAAGTCCCTCAAACACGGTGTGTTGAGCTGGTGTACCTTGCTCAATGTGCAGTTGGACAAGTCACCAGTTGAAAAAAAACCAGACCTAGACTTCTGAATGAAAGTCAAATATGTTTTGGTAAATGAATCATTTTTGGAGCAGCACAGAAAGGAGAAACAAAACTTAAACTAAAAACCCCAAAACCACACAACAAAACCCAAGCAAAGCTTGAGAAAACTTTTCCAGCTGAAATCACCTACAACCCCTCAAGGTCAGAAGACACAATATCAATTCATTCTGATTATCTGTGCAATAGCTGGGATAAATAGAGTCCATTTTTGAGGAAAGACCAGAAACAAGGAGATAGAAACCTTTTATTTCAATACTCTTGAAGAGGACTCAAACTCACATATGGCAGAAATGTAACCCTATACATATGACTTCTTTCCTTTCTCTTATTGACATATTTCAAGTTGATGAGGATAAGCCACTGAATTACTATTTGTCAAATCTGAACCTTTATATATTTCTAGATTGTTCATGAGGTATTTTTTAAAGTATTTTAAATTCAACATGGTTACTGTGGGGCAAACACTTTCTCCTTTAATCAAAATAACTGGTGTAACACTAACAGGTTTTTTTTTTTCCACCTTTTTGTTATTATAAGCCAAGATCTCTCATCCCTTTTGATTAATGATGCCAACCAGTGGCCACTGATACCCCATTACCAGCCAGAATGTATTTTCTCTATTTAAAAAATTGGCTGATACTTTCACAGAAACGTTATTCAGAAGTTATACTCCCATATCTTAAATTTTCAAGAATTCTGTCAGGCAGAAAGGGAGAGAAAAAAACACATTCTCCCCACCCCCCCCACTTTTCATATAGCTGATGAAAAGAAAAATGTTTCCAGTTTTGCTGCGCATTTCGCTGTAAATTTGTCACACATCTCTAATCATTTCTACTAAATGTGGTTACCAGCTTCAGTGACAGTTTTGTTGGGAGGAAATCACAAGCCTTACAAAAAAAAAAAAAAAAAAAAAGTGTGCACATTTTATTAGTTTCTTTTTGAAAAGTGTTATCACTGCTGCAAAATGTGTCTCCATCGGAGAAGTGGAACACTGAGGAAGCAGTCACAAGGAGGAGGATGTGAGGCATCTTATCACAGCAACGAGTGGGAGTGAGTTTCCTTGTACTTGCTGCAATGGCAGTGGTAATTCTTCACTAAAAGGCCAGAATGATAACATCTAGAAAAGGCACGGGGCTCTCTTTAATGTGGCATGAATATTCCAGAGCGGGATGATCACCAGTTGCAAACAGAAAATTAATTCATAAAATTTATATGGGCTCGTTCTGCATCGCTTTAGAAATCACAGAATGGTTGGGGTAGGAGGGGAGCTCAAAGATCAGCTCATTTCAACCCCTGATGTGGGTAGGAAAACCTTGCACTAGCCCAGGATGCTCCAACCTGGCCTTGGACACTTCCAGGGATCCAGGGGCAGCCACAGCTTCTCTGGGCAGGCTGTGCCAGGGCCTCCCCACCCTCACAGGGAAGAATTTCTCCCCAATATTCCCCTGTCAGTTTGAAGCCATTCCCTGTGTCCTGTCAATCCAGCCCCATATCCAAAATCCCTCTCCAGCTCTCCTGAAGCTCTTTTAGGCACTGGAAGGGGCTCTAAGGTTTCCCCAGGACCTTCTCTGCTCCGGGCTGGACAATCCCTCAGCTCTCACAGCCCGTCTCCATAGCAGAGGGGCTCCAGCCCTTGGAGCATCCTCATGTCCCTCCTCTGGACAAGCGAGGGCAGCTTCAAACCAGGATTTGTAAGCTGGTTTTTATTGTTTTTTTAAACTCATCCGAAAAAAAGGAAGAGCTTTGAGAGGGGGAAGCTCCAAAATTGCCATTTCAAGTGTTTTTGTTTTGTTTTCAAAGCATATTTGAGTCGGGACAAAAGGAGGATCTAAGAAGCGCTTTCAAGTTAAAAAAGGGACGACCGGGAGGGCAGAATTTCGGTGGAAGATTTCTGTTACATCCTGTCCATCCAGTCTCCAGGCAGAGCTGGGGCAAATGAGCCAAAAAGCTGAACTCTATCAATGCCATTCTGGCTTTTTGAATGAATGTGACAGTGAGAGACTGTGGGAAGCAACTTTACACAAATGGAAAATTTGCAAGTGAAGAACTATAATAATCGTCTCCCATAACAGCCAGATCAGGTTTCGAGGAGGTTTTTTCTTTGCTTTATTTGTTGTGGGTTGCTTTTTGGTTTTTTTTTTCCTTCCCCCAAGTACAGCTTAGCTGGCACATTTTGTCCAGGATACTTATGAGAATGACTAACAATTTGCTGCTACTGATAAATAAGTTGGGTCACTCAGGCTCCAGCACAGACAACCAGCAGCAAGAGTCACAGTGAGCTCCACTGACTAACATATACACAGAAGATTACTCAGGCAGGTATGGAAAAGGCATTTTTAATTATTTCCACATCCACAGCTGCTGCAAATCAGAAGTTTGCTGTTGAATTCACTATAGAGGAGCAATTCCCCAGCTGGGAATAGCAGCTCTTTCCCACCCCAGGCCTGTGCCTCTGTACAGCAGAACAGCTCCACCACAGGCCTTCTCCACCCTTGTTTGAAGGGCAAAAGACTGAGTTCAACCACCTCACTAAAACACCATGAAAAGTCAGTCAAAACTGATGCAAAAATACCACAGGTTACCTATTTATCCTGCTGTAACAACCCAGGTACATCCTTTATCAAAGGTTCACACTGCCAAAACATTCCCAAATTCCAGCAGCACAACCTGTGCCCCTTGCCAAGCCAAAACTCAGCAGCATAAGCTCTCAGCACCAAAAGAGGAGTTAAAAGTACTCAGACATCGCCTTGGTTGCAACCAGAACTTGTAGCAGTTGATTTCTTCTGGAACAGAACCCTTTCCTGACAAAGGCACCGTTGGCTTCCACCACAAGCAGAGACTGCAGCACATTCAAGACAACAGTGACTCCCTGGCCAGTATAACCCTGGTTAAACCAGTTGCTACTGGTCTGAACCACTCTCTTTCTGTGTTCAGCTCATTGTATGGCTGAGTATTGATCTTGAAATATAACACCTCTAAAACTTTCTTCCTTCCCTGACAGTTCCCTTAGTTATTACTTTTTTTGTTTGTTTGTTTTTTAAAAGCTAGGGACACTTAACACAGTTATTCTTTGAGATCTCAATAAGACCTGCTGACCAAGGGAAGTGCACAGGTTTAATCCAAATCCTCTCAAAAAGAGCCAAACAACACACTGGACTCTGGATGACGCACCAAACTCATCAAATAGAAAAAAGTTGCATCACACTTACCTTGACGGGTCACGGAGCTGCAAGCGATGCTCAGAAGCAGGAGGAAGACGTGGTGGTAGTGAATTTCCAAGATCCTCTCACTCAGATATTAGAGGAGAAAATGTTAAAAACCAGCAGAACTTCCACCCACAACACCCGAGCTGCTGGCACTGCAGGAGGGTCAGACCCAGGTGTTCCTTTTAATCATCACTCCCTCAGGTGAGCAGCATCAGCCCAACCCCACCCACAAGCTCCTACCTCTGAAGTACTTCATTCCGAGCTCCAGACTACATTAACCCCTTTTTCAATCCCATTTGCATTTCAGGTTTGCAAACAAACATCCTTCAGGTGTTTCTAGAACCTGAGAGGGCTGTAATTACCTTCACTGAAAGAGCACAGGTGTTTTCTGCTAACGATGGCCTGATTAAAGGCAAAAATAATCCTTTTTGGTTCAAATAAACAGAGCCAAAAAGCTTGTCCCGTGCATTGCTAACCTGACTCCCAGTCTGTATAAAGTACAACTGTTGAAGTGACCCCTCTCCCTGAATGACACTGGGAAGGGTTTTGTGCCACACACATCCAGCTCTGGGGCTCACACTGCAGGGACAGGGTATTGAATTTGAGGTGGGCCCAAAAAAATGCGCCCCAGCTGCATCTTCAGGACCTCAGTTTCTCTGATAAACCCCAGAGAGGGATGGGAGGTGATGTGAGCACTGCAGATCTGCATATTGAACACAAGTCTGATAGTGTGGAGGGTGCAGCATCCCCAGCAAGTGCAGTGGCTGAAAGTGATGCAGTGAAGCTTGAACTGAGACAAGTTTTGTCTGGACACATCCCTTGGGAATGTTCTTAGCTACTACTTTGGGTAACAAGGGAAAACAGCATTTTCCCCTGCAGGAAGGAGCCCTCCTCTCCTCATTAGCTGGTGAGCACAGACAGTGCTTTCACCTCCTCTATGCAGAATCCTCCTTTAGCTTTTCTATCCCAAACTATTTCCTGGGTTATTTACATTCTCCCCCTTTAGTCCTGGGAGGTTCTTCGTGATGAAGATTTCCTTTTTACAAGAGACACCAGTGTCATCAAATTAACTTCTATAAACATCACACTTCATAACACCTCTAGGGGTTAAAAAATGTCTTTTATTTTCCTTTGCCACCTACCCAAGTGCTGAGTCACAACCCAAATGATATCTTTGTGGAATCTCTTTCTTAAAGGGGCTGCTAAACACGTGCAAGTACAGAGAGTGACCTTCCAGATCCCTGCTGGGACCTCCAATGCAAAGAAATGTTTGGTATCATCACTTCCCACGTAGTTCTGCCCTCAAAGCAATGGAAATCATTTCCTTTATACATATTTCTTTAGGTCCCCAAATGTGGGTGTTTTCCTGCAGTTCCTGTGCTGTTTCCCATGGTCTTTCCCAGAGAAATGAGCCTGTCACAGCCCATTTTTTAACTTCTATTTTTTTATCAAAATCTTTTTAAGGATACTGGGGGGAGGCTGAGCTTTTCCAGCTCCTTTTCATGTTCTGTCCAGAGTATCAGGAGTTCAACTTTCATCTCTTGGTCAAGTTTTTTCATGTCCCTGTCCTATCACAGCACATGCAGTGGATGAATTTTGGAACTTTATGGCAAACAACTCCTTAAAAAGCGGTTTTACCTATTGACAAATTTGTTTAATGGAGATAATTCAAATAAAATACAGGGTGGATTTTGCTGAAGTCCTGTGTTTTACTATTGATAGCTTTCTAAAAAGGATTTATAAAATATTTATAGAACTAAAATCTCTTCTAAACACAGAGTTTACTCAAGTCAAGCTTAATAAAGTGTTTTCCCCTCTAACTGACAGAACTGGTCGCTTTTCCAACACTCTCCCATAACATACCCCTTTGAACTAATAACACTGGTTTTCCTCAGTCTCCACACAGCCTGCCTGTATCCTTGCTGTGTATCCCTGTTGTATTTTTGGCATCCTCTTCCTCCACCCAGGATTACCCAAGTTGGACTGGCTACCACAGAACACACAAGCTCCTCATCTTTGCCTTGGCTCCACCTGGGAGCTGAGTTCTCCCTGCTCCAAGAGCAGTTTGCAGATCCTCCCTCCCCCCAACTCAGGATATGAATTCCCTTCCTTAGCAAATATTAACCTTTTCAAAAAGTTAATTCCAAATGTTCTGTTTGCTTTTTTGGTGTGATTTCGGATGGTGTCAGTCTGGTACTTTCGTGAGTCAGATCCCCATAATTGCAGAAGGCAATTAGCACAGTTCAGAGCAGAGTTCCATAGTTTCACTTTATTTTTGTGCCTCAGATTAAAGACATATTTCTCACATACCCTGTTTTTTTACATGGCGTGTTATATTCAAATCTCTGTGGCGCAGTTTTATGGTGATCATCCTACAAACCCACTGAAAATAGCCAAAAAAGTACAGTGTCTCAGAGCTTAACATCATAAATAAAGTGGGTTTGGTTCACTTCCTTTCTCCCTACGCTCATTCATTCCTAACAATGTTCAGTAACCACTCTGAATCACTTCCCTTGGAAAGGTTTGATGCGCCTCCATCTGAATTTGCCCACCAGAACCTCTTTTGCTTTTATTCATTCCTCCACAAACTTTCCTCAGAAGTGCTTAAAATACAATTGTTAATATCACAAAAGTGTTCCAGAATAAGCTTAAGTTTGCTCTGTATGAATAGGACTTCATTCTCTTTTAGGAGAAGCAGATATGAAACTGGTATGAGAAACCAGCCACTGGGTTGTGAGCTCCACCTTCCAGCTCTACAGACTCATTAATGACAATTGATGAGTCCCACAGAATAAAAACAACAAAAAAAGGGGGGGTTCAGAAAAAAACTCCAGGCATAAACAGAGGGTTGTGGAGCTGGCCAAGTGCCACCTCATCCCAGTCTCCTTGTGGACCTCCAGGTGCTTGAATCACCTTCTCCTCTAGAAACCACAGAATCCCAGAATGTTTTGGGTTGGAAGGGACCTTAAAACCCATCCCATTCCACCCCCTGCCATGGGCAGGGACACCTTCCACTAGCCCAGGTTCCTCCAAGCCCCATCCAACCTGGCCTTGGACACTTCCAGGGATCCAGGGGCAGCCACAGCTTCTCTGCCCAACCTGTGCCAGGGCCTTCCCACCCTCACAGGGGAGAATTCCTTTCCAATATCCCATCTAACCCTAATGCCTGTCAGTTTTAAGCCATTGCCCCTTGACCTGTCACTCCAAGCCCTTGTCAATAATCTCTCTCCATCTTTCTCATCTTTTTTCTCTCCTTTCAGGGACTGAAGGCACCCAAATATTTGTTTTCCTTAAACACAGCCAGTGTTGGAGCACAAGCACTGACAGGTAGAACCTCACTGCTAAACTGGATTCTATGCTGCAAAGTGTAACTGGGAGGTCCTTTCAAACCCTCGTTCAAACATGAGTTGATGTCACATGTCTGAAGGTGTAAGTGAAGGTAGAAAGTAAGAAAGAGCAGAGAATTCACTTTAATGTTACTCCTAAATGTCTACTAACTCACTCTGCAAATGCCAGCTTTTTTATTAATAATAATTTTTTAAAATAAAAGATGTTAAAAACTTTTCTAAAAGTATAACGTGGGAAATGAAACATATACAAAGTTAGATATCGAATAACAATGCCCAGCTAAAAAAGACACGCACTTTAAAAGCATCCCACTACTCACTATCCTATCAAATTGTAGCATAAAACAGATGGATAATAAAAGGATACCACTTACCCACTTTAATCTGTCCAAATTGGAATGATATTAAGGCTCAGAGTTAAATATACAGGGCCATGGTCAGAGGTGACACAGATGGTTGTACAAATGTCACCCTGGTGAGTGTGTGAGGGAAAGGACAGGGCCAGGACTACTTTTACAACAGGGAGTAGCTGGATAGAAGCAAGAAATAAATGCATAAAATAAACAGCTTTTTAAAAGGCAGAGAATCACGTGGTATCTGTTTCCCCACACAAATAGTTGTCAGGATCCAGGGTGTGCTACATTCAGGAGGCTGGTGCTGGGTGAACAAACATCAGGGCTGGTTCTTTTGGCTGAATGAATGATGGAATTGGTTTTTCAGGGAAACAAGGCCAGTGCCTGGAGCAAAGCACTGCAGTGACATGGCCAGAGAAGGGCACAGGTAGGTGTCATACGGTGACAATTGGTTAGAGAGGGTTGAATATTTTTTTCTTTTTTCCATTGCTATTTAAAAGCTGTAACCGAAAATCTTGGTTTTCACAGAAACGCTGTTGTAAATTAAAAACACACATCTTAAAGAATGTGTCATTGTTTGGTCACAAACACTTGGAGTAACGAGAAACTTTCCTGATCAGCTCCCCACTGTGCAGTAACTCGAACAATGGGTGTTCCATGAAGGAACAAGGATGTAGGGAAGAAAACAAGTCTTCCAAGAACTTCTGCTCATCAAAACATTGACTGCTGAGGCCAAAATTCAGTTCAATAAATTAACTGAGCAACTGTAGGGACAGGACACAGGGAATGGCTTCCCACTGCCAGAGGGCAGGGAGAGATGGGAGATTGGGAAGGAATTGCTGGCTGGGAGGGTGGGGAGGCCCTGGCACAGGTTGGGCAGAGAAGCTGTGGCTGCCCCTGGATCCCTGGAAGTGTCCAAGGCCAGGCTGGAAGGGGCTTGGAGCAACCTGGGCTGGTGGAAGGTGTCCCTGCCCATGGCAGGGGGTGGAACCAGATGAGCTTTAAGGTCCCTTCCAATCAAACCTTCTGTGATTCTGTGATTATTTCATTATTCTTAGAGATAAAAAAAACCCAAACCCAGGAAATGCAGCACATATATCCCAATGTGTGCATATACAGTGCAAACCCCAAAACACCATCCCCTTCACATCAAAAATTTAATTTGCTTTGGCAGACTCTTACCATGAAGGACCCTTATCCTTTCCTGTCTCAGAAGTTCCTTAAAATACAGTTTGGAATTTTTCAGGAAGGCATGGAAGCAGCACAGTTTGCAGTAACAGTGCATTTTATTTTAATGAATTTAACCTGAAAAGTGTTATATTTTACATAATCAACTCTATTCTTTTTCAGCTGCAGTTTCCTACTAGTGCTGTAATATTATATACTACATAAATATATATATAATATATAATATATGCATGTGTGGATAATATTGTATATTAAATTATTATTTATATTATATTATTATAATTTACTTATATAATATATAACTTTATTATATATCTAAATATAATACATATCTATATATAATTTGCAATAATATAGTTATATTTATCTACATATAGTTATATATATCTATATATCTACATATCTCTCTATATAGTTCTATATATCTATACATAATTTGCCGTGATATATCTATATGTATATATTTAATATATATCTATATGTCTCTCTATATTTTTATATATACATATATAGAGACATATATATCTATATATTTAGACATAGATAGACTTAGATATATATGATAGATATGAGAGATATATGTGATCTACTAGTTAAACAATATTTTGAAATCCCTCTATAATATATAATACATATATATATGTCTCTATAATATATAACATATATTTAATATATATATTTACATACACAAAAATATACATCATATATACACTTAAATGGACATAAAATTAGATAAATCTTTGAATTTTTTCATGGGGATTTCATTTCTTTTTACCTAAACACCACCCAAGTACCTCGGGGTTCCATTTCCAGTGCCACTAAGTGTGGAGGTGCCTGACCATGTTCCTGTCACTGGGGACAGCAGGTCCTTCCATCTCCTTAATGGACATTCCTCTCCGAGTGGCTCTGGCCTACCTGTCTCTAATCCTTTAAATTTTAATTCACTTTACATTTAGCCGAGTCATAAATACCATTTAGGTACCCAGATTCTGCTTTATGCAATCCCTGAGGTGGTGCTTTTATTTTAATGAAGCCATTTGCAACTTAAGAGGAAAAAAATATTCCATCTTTGATTGAATATATTTGTCAGTTTTATTCCCGACTGGCATTTTTATGTGAAAACTTGAACAAAAGTAGGGGGTAGCTGCTTACCAACTGGGAGAAAAGTTTCAGTGTGTTTTTGCCTGCAAAAATTAGCTGAATAAATGGTCTTTTTGACATTCGTTTGGAGAACATCAAAGCAAACCTCGACCATAATCAAAAATAAAATCCAAAATGAAATTACATTAGAAATGAAAAAAATTCCTTGGTTATTCGGTGGTTTAGAGGAAATTACACGAGAGGAGATAACAGACCTTTCTATTAAAAATGTAACTTTCTGTATTATAGAAATGCAGTGATTTGCTGCACTTCCACAATTACATGAGAAGCCAAAAGTTGGGAGTGTTCAAATTTTATTTGTTTTCTCATGCTTTGTATTGTTCAGTGGATTGTATCTAGTAAGTACCTGTCATTTCAGTGGGTCAGAACATGTGTTTAAGCAATTCTTTACTTCCTTCATGGGCTGATGCAGAAAATAAGTGGAGAATTAAGGCAAAATTCACACAACTGACAGCAAAGTTCCTGATTTAAATCTACATAAGAGTCTTGAGGGTCACCCTCTGACAGAGTAAATAGGATTTTGTTGTATTATCACTGTCACAGATCAAAAGAAGAACCAGATTCTCAAAATAAGGACCAGGTTGAGCAACCTGGTCCAGTGGAAGATGCCACTGCCCATGGCAGGGGTTGGAATGAGATGAGCTTTAAGGTCCCTTCAAACCCAAACCATTCTAGGATTCCATTGCCAAATACATTTAAAATCACCCAGAACATAAAAAATAATCCAAACCAAAATACTTCTCACAGAAATTCCAAACGGGGCAGACACACATTGACACTGAAACAGCCAGAATGTGAAATTCTGCCTTGAAATCATAATAAATTTATTTCCCTTAAAATCATAATAAATTACCTCCTCACACATCCCTCCACAGAAAGCGCAGCAGCAGAACACGTTTCCCCAAAAAGCTGTTGAAATGTGTGCTGTCAGAAACACCCTTAAAGACAATTCTGGCTCTAGTTTTATCCTCATAAAATTTCACTGAGGCAGGTAAATGGCATTATTGCCATTTTATACAGAGTAAATTGCATCATATATCCCAGAGCTGCCCGGATTCAGCTGAAATCAGTCTGAGTTAAGCATCTGGAAATACTACAAATACTCAATATTCCATATTGACCAGATCACAGCTCTCCAGAAGTAGGGGAATGCTGCCTATCTCGAGGTGAACACCATCTTAGTGAGGAAGAGAAGCTCCAGAATTAGAGTTATTAACTCAGAAAGAGTTATAATTAGAATTATTAACATTAACAGTTGTCTAATCCTTACAAAAAAAAAAATCTGTTATTATAGGGGTGAGAAACTATAATAGTTTTAAAACTATTTTAAGTCTGCTTTATGAAAATGACTGCAATGTAGAGACAGGTTTTCCTGAATACCTAATAATTTTGATGAACTGGCTACTTTCAGTTAACTGGACACAGATGAAGCTGCAAAATGTTTCAGATCAGGACTTTATCTGCTGATCTGGGCACTGCTAACTTTCATGCATTTGTGTACCAACTAACTGTATAGTGCAGATATTCCCACGATTCCTGCAAAAATGGCTCCTTGGATATTTAAAAATGCACCTTTGAAAACCTACCCAGCCTTTTGGTTTCATCCTGACCCAGAACACCAGCCTTTCCTGCTCTTTGGGGAAGAGGTAATGCCTGGAAAACTGGGCACCTCCTGCTCAGCCAAAAGGCTAAAAATAAGAAATTTATATGAATTTCCACGGTGATACAAAATCTGAGCATCTTTTGTCCTTGGAGATTGGAGAGGCTGGAATTCCCTGTTTTGGCCAACGTGACCAAAGCACCACCCAAGCATTGTTATCCTGTTATCCTGTTTCCATTAACCATCCAAATGGAAAGGAACATTACTGTGAATTACCTGCTCCAGGACACACCTAGCAAAGCCTTTGGGTCCAGCAGCAAAAAGCTGGTTCCTCACGGACAAAAACCACATTTGGTTTGATCCACGACTCCTGAAGTCAGTGGGAAAAAATGCAATTAATGTCCAACTAATTGATGGATTGGGTCAGCGCTCCGGTTCTCTGCGCATTCACACGTCTATTTTTTTTGAGCTCAGCCAAAAGACGTTATAAGTTTGGTTTTAATTAGTTGGATTGGGCCAAATTCACAGCAACGAAACCCTCAGCTTTCTGGAATCCCAGAGAGTCCCAGCAGGGCTCAGCTCCGAGCAGGAGTAGCTGTGGCACTGCCCTGCGCCCGGCGCTGTGTGGGCACCGGGGTTTGTGGGCAGCCCCTGAGCCGTGGCTGTTCCAGCATCTAAAGGGAACACAAAAGTCTCCAGCGAAAGGGATTTAGGTCAGTATTTACATATTTGTCCGGTGACATTATGGGTGCTGTCAGCTAATGCAACAAATGCATTTGTTGTTTTGATTGTTTATGTTTTGGTTGCTTAGGGTTTTAGCTCTGTTTAGATTGTTGATATCTAGCGATACATATACTTGGAATAAGGGCAAAGCCAAGGTCAGTGCACTGACAGATTCATTTCAGACCTTGCAGAGTTGCTGGATACTCTTGAGGCAATTTTTACACCGACAGATGAGCTCAGGAACAGTTTCTCTCATCACTAGTGAGAGCTGAAGTTCTCATCAAGCAAAAATTGTCGGGTGGTGAGACCAGACAGCAGGTTTTGTCTGATACGGATCTTGATTTAATGAGTTGAAGGGAACTTTGCAATAAAACTAATTCAGGAATACTAGACAGCCCTAAGAAAGCTGTGAAATGTTCCTGCTTGCTCTTGTGAGTCAAAACAACAACAAAAATAAAAGTATTTATAAGAGTAATTACTAGTGTGCAACGCTGATTATTTTTTTCTGTTGTATGTTTTTTCTTTTCTGCAAACCAGTTATAGATCTGGCTGATTTCCTATAAAACAAGGATATCTGGCTCAACAGCAAATCCCAAGACTTTATAGAGGAGAAAAAAACATGGATAATTATCCCTGTTTTAGGGGTAAAATGAGTTACATCCAGGGTGACCTGACTGGTCCAAAATCATCCCACCTGGCTGGGTTTTAAGGAGTCACCTCAGTATCAACACAACTCTTCTTGGAGATAATACTATCCACGTCTCATTGAAGCAGTTATCAGATTTATTTATTATCTTACCTTAAAGATATTTATAGGAGTAGATATGACAGGAAATATGGCTCTGGTCTAGGCAGAAGCTCTGAGTATCACTCCTGCATCCTTAGATCAGATTTAAGCTCAGAGCAGATCATACACATCTGTGTCAGGTACTGAAACGACCCATTATTTAAAAAGACATGAAATAAAATAAAATGTACAAATACAGCTAGAAATTACAGAAAAAATTAAAATTTAAAATTTAAAAATTCAGTGTTTTCCCACTGAATGCACATGCAGGTTGGATAAACACTTCCTAAGCCATCTGGATCTTGCTCTTTATGGCTTAATAAATGTTCAGATAAGCAAGCATGGACCAGGGAGACTTTGGTAGAGGATAAACAGATGTTTTGAAATCTGATCAAGCAAAGAGTGCAACCACCAAGACCTGAAACCACCCTTAAATCCACAGCTACGGTGGTCAACTCCTAATTTATAGGAATTTATAGCATTATTTTCTCAAACCTTTTCTTTCTTTTCTCTTTATTTTTTATCTTTTCCTTTTCTTTTCTTTTTGTCTTTTCTTTCTTTTCTTTTTTTTTTGTCCAATTTTTTCTGTTTTGTTTTGTTGATTTGCAATCCCCTTCATTCTTTTTACTTCTATGTATTTTAACTTCTTCTGAACACAGGCTTTTTTATTTTCTTTTATCTATAACTTGTTTTTATCCAGAATCTTAGTCCAAGTAGTCAATCTTTCACTTCTGGCTCTGCAGTCCATGTTTATAGTTTCAGAGTTTAAAGACAGAAGTAAACTTCATTATCTTTTCTAATCTGCTCTTTAAAAAGGCAGTTTCATCCTCCAAATCAACATTTTCTCCCCCCAACATGCAAACAAGTACCACCACGCTTCTTTTCCACTTCCCAGAGCAATTTTCTCCGTAATTAGTATCAAAGATTGGTGTATTTGGCAATTTCAGTGCTACAAAAAGTATTTCCTGAGGGGTGTCAGATTCGGGCTGGGCTATTTACGGCACTTCATCACAAAATGAGACACACAAAGCAAAAGTCATCCCCAAAGTCTATTTTATCTGTCCCTCCCCAAAATTAACAGTGTGTCTGAGTGCACTGTAACATGTGTGTCACATCACATGGCACTTTTATTTAGCAAGCAAGAAAATGTAGGAAAAAATCCATTCTCAGAAATTCAGTCGCCTCAAATTTTAGCAAATATCTTAATTTCTGCCCACACCAGACTTCCTCTGACGTAAGAGCCCGTGTTTTAGAAAATGAAAAAAAAAAAAAAAATATATAAAGAACATCCTGTGGAGCTGCCTAAAAATTGACAAACACCCTGATTCTTTGGAGATATTTTGTTACAGAGGTGGATTTTACTTTGCCTGGTTTATTTGCACTCATTTCCTTACACCACCCCTCCTGATGGTCCTTTCCTCGGCAGGTCAGTCCCACAGAAGTCAGGACATCCACACTAATCTGACATTGGCCCTACCTGGAATCTTCAGGGACCTGGGCACGGTGCAGGCAAATTTTTAACCCCGGAGCTGAGACCCAAGGGTTACCACAGACTGAAAAATCACTGCTGTGTGCTGAAGTACCTGCTCTTGGAAGATCACTAAGCAGGTGCTGAAGTTCTCTGCCTTGTTTGCAAAATCTTGGGCCACCTCAAAAAAGGACAAACCAAGTTGGATTACATTTCTTTCTTTCCACTTGAGGAATGGAAGGTATTTTACCTTCCCTGCTGCCCTGGCTGTGAGGGTGCAGCAGATTGGTTTCTGGGGCTCAGCTGATGCCTGTTAATTTGTCAAGGCACGGTGAGTCAATCCCACACCCAAACATCAAGCAACAGTCACTGCTTTATGCTGAATTCCTTATGGTGGGAATCAAACCATGGCTGTAGGTATTATTGTGCCCTTATGAAACACCAGAAAATGTCAGAGAACTTTTCTTTATTATGGTTGTGGTGGGTCCAGTTGGGAATTTGGCTACAACCCAGTGTTTCATCTCATCACCAGTGGCAGTGGTTCCTCTAGGAATTCCAGCATCTGGGATCTTCTTGCTCAGACAAGTGCAGGAGACAGAAGCAGATCTGATCTTACAATCTTACAATTACTGCTTTGAACCAGAGCCTGGAGTCCATGAGAGAACTCTGCTAGACAACACTTCCCTCTAGCAATGTCCAGATATGTTAGAGACATGTTGTGACCTCTTATATTTATTTTTCCCCCAGAAAAAAACCCACAAATCTTTATTTATTCCAATCTGATTTAACAAGAATACTCGAGGTTCACTATTGAATAGGGTTTTCTTTTTAATTTTACTCTGCGTTCACTGTGTATAATTACTTACATATTAAACTAAAGTTGCTGTTCACCATTCTCTCTAGTAAAAATTTTCCATAATTCTAAATTATTTGGAGGTTTTTTTTGTTTATTTGTTTGTTTTTGTCAAAGCAAGTACCATACTTCACATCTCTGAGCTTCACCTTATAATTTCTATTTACAGAAACCCCCTGTGTCTTGGGCTGATCCCACAGCAGGGGCAGCAGGGAAGGGGGGGATTCTGCCCCTCTGTTCTGTTCTCATGAGATCCCACCTGCAGTGCTGCATCCAGCTCTGGGATTCCCAGCACAGGAAGGACATGGAGCTGCTGGAGAAAGTCCAGAGGAGGCACCAAGATGATCAGAGGGATGGAACAGCTCTGCTGGGAGGAAAGGCTGAGAGAATTTGGATTGTCCAGCCTGGAGAAGAGAAGCTTTGGGGTGATCTAATTGTGGCCTTCCAGGACCTGAAGGGAGCTACAGGATGGTGAGAGACTATTGACAAGGGCCTGGAGGGACAGGACAAGTGGGAATGCCTTCAAACTGACAGAGAGGAGGTTTAGATTGCATATTAGGAAGAAATTCTTGCCTGTGAAGGGTGAGGCAGGTCCTGGTACAGGTTGCCCAGAGAAGCTGTGGCTGCCCCTGGACCCCTGGAAGTGTCCAAGGCCAGGTTGGATGAGGCTTGAAGCAACCTGGGCTAGTGGAAGGTGACCCTGCCCATGGCAGGGGTGGAACCAGATGAGCTTTAAGGTCCTTTCCAACCCAAACTGTTCTATGAACCTGTAATTCTTTAAAAGAGCATAAATTTATTCAGCTTTCAATTTGCTTGACTCCCAGCCCTCTCAAACTGGTGATTGTGGATATTAAAGACTTCCAGTAGGGGGTTCTGGGGTGGATTCTGCAAACCAGACTAGACAGGTCCTGGTTTAACTTCTGGTTGGTTTACCTTTATCCTCTGAGCCCTCGTGGAGATGCCGTGGAGCTGTGCAGGTCTAGTGCAGCTGTAAGAACAATTTCCAGAGTGAGCATCCCACGGTTATTTTCTTGACACTCCACAGAATGCCGAGATACTGAGCCCCAGACAGGTCTATAAGCACAGCAATATTTACTTCCAGTCACTTCAGTGAATACCTGGGAAAGGATTCCCAGGGCAGACAAGCCATTAGTGGGAACAATGAGTATCTATGTCGTGAGAGGTGGCAAAAAACTAAAGTGCAAAATTAAGCTCTTTGCTGGCTGAATGAGATTTTTGGTTTAGGTGACTACACAAGAGTTGGGGATAGACTTTTTTTCACCTTAGAAAAGAAATATTAAGGATCTGTAAGACATGGTGCAAAACACTTAACAGGGTGGCCAGGAGAGATATGAAATAAAAGCTACTTTATAATAGACTTACAGTAAACAAACAACGTGGATTATTTGGACCTGATGAAAAGATTGCAAATCAGATATCCCTGAATGCTATTAAATATCACAGTCCCTGGATCTTTTTGGCAAACTTCATAAAAGCTTGCACAGTGCTTTTGATGTAAAATCAGCCTTTCCAGTGGATGGTAATGATGTTAACATTTATTTTATTTCTCTCTGGCAGATATTGGAACACAGAGCAGATAAACTGGCTCCCATTGGGTTGTTCAAAGGTGACAGGGTGAAAAACAAGCATCCCCCACATCCTCATCCCCAGCACCCAGCCATGTGCTCTTAGCCTGGAGCAGGAGTGGATCTGTCTGCCCCTGACATTTCCTTTGGAAGGGGCAGGATTAGGCAACTCTGATGAATTTTGGACCAAATGTGACTCGCAGTAACCTGACTACTGTGCTGGGTTTGGGAAAAAAAAAATCAAACACAACAAAGATTTCTCCCAGTCTTCTCAACAGCACTGGGGACTTTTCTGCTCTGAATTTGCTGTGCTGGAGCTCCTTTGCCTTAGGATATTCCCTGCCAAGATACTCACTTTTAGGAGGAAAATCTACTTGGAGTTAAATCTGTGTGGATCAGAAGCAACCCTTCATCTAAACCAGAAGATGAAGCTTTAATTCATCCACTGATGGCATCACTGACTTCTAAACTACCATTTTACCACTGAAGACCAATAAGAACTACTTCTATCTAAATAAATCTATCAAAGTAAAATGAAAACAAATTAATAATATGAGTCTATCAAAAACAAGTTAAGATAAATGTTATAATGGGTTATAAAACTATATTTCTATATAAGTGGTCAAGTCTTTGTGGATTCTCCCAGTGAATGCCCTAATCCATGACACAGTGGTCACAAAGCTTGAAATTTGGGAGTTTGGTGCAGCTGCTCTTGCAGTGTTTGGATTAAATTGGCCACAGTCTCAAGGCTTGAATCTCTGCTCCCCACAATGGAGATTTTCCTTTAAAAAAAAAAAAAAAAATCGAAATTTACATGTCCAAAATACATCACTATGTCAGTGGTAACATAGAAAGTACCCAAAAAAAGTATAAACTTGGTTTTTCACACTGGTTTCATTTGGAAATAAACATACAAGTAAATCTATATATAGTCGTCTTTTTCTCCAAGTATTCCAAATATTTGGCATCTTGAGGTTTGAACAGAACACTTAAAAAAATAAAATAAAATTACAGACACCTTCCCCAAATGGATCTATCAGTCACTTCACAGCATTCTCTGGCTTTGCATTTTCCATGAGGAAGATCCAGAACTTACCCAAAACTGCACAACTACTGCTGATTTTTGCCTCACACCATCCTAAATGTTAAGTTCCCCCTTCTCAGGGCTTCCACTGCTCCATTGCCTGAAGACAGGGTACAATTTAGTGCTCTTCAGCAACAACACCAAGACTGTAAATTGTCATTAGACCTTTAAAAATCCTGCCCCAGACTGGACAGAATCCCTCTAATTCCTCTGTTTTCTGGCAGTCATTCACAGGAACGAGATGTGCTGCCTCCCAAGCTGCCCAGTGCTCATGTCAGCATCCCATACCACCGGCATCCCAAACCATCAGGAGAGGGCAAACCAACACCAGGCAAAACCCAGGGGTTTAAGTGCAATGCGTCCTCTTTTTTGTCTGACCGGAAAACTGTACCCACAGCCAGGCTTGAGCCTTCAGAGTGACCTTTCAAAAGCAGTTTCCTGGTGATAAAACCTGTTTCTATCAAGCTTTTCACCAGGTGAGCTGTGTAATAACAAGCAGCAGAATCCCTGTGCTGCAGAGATTATGCTCTGAAGCACTAAAGGTGGTCAGTGTGTTAAATTCAGCAGGTGCTTGGTGGGCAGTTATTAAGTGATTATTCCCTCTGCTCTCAAAACCTTGAGCTTTCTGTTGCTGTGACTCTTCCAGTGTCTTTGAGCTCCCTCTCCACTGAAGGAATTCCCTGCTGCTCCACCGAAGACCTGTGGATCAGGTGATTGCAGTTAAGAGGGATTTTGAAAGTGTCAGCTGTGCTTGCGCCGGCTCTCTGGGCAGGGAGGAATTTGAGTCCCGTGCACCTTCAGAGGCTCCTCAAAGCTTTAGAAACTCAAATTTCCCTCCTGTTCCGACGCCTCTTATTCCATGTGAGGTTAAGCTCTTGAGTCATGGCATTTTTGTGCTGATTGGAGATGGATTTTTATGTTTTTTTTAAATAATTCTAAATAGATATTAAGAAAAATATACTACATGAAGTGTCTGAACGTCCTTCAACCCACTTTTGAATTTTTTTAATTTTTGAATTTTTTAAAATCATTCATACACATTCATACACATACACATATAAGAAATTTACCTTTGCCTCAAATTAAAAGCTGAATTTAACTTATTCTGTATCCTTCAACCCATATTATTTATGTATTTAATATACAGCTGCATTTACTATGTAGAAAAGGCATCCTCAGACCAAGCCATTTCCCAGACCCAAAACATAAATATATATGGTTGATTAATTCAGATATAATTTTTAAATTATTATTTATCAAGCTGTATGGTGTTTATTTAGTATTCATTACATAAATATATTATTTATTTAATGATAACTTGGTATGGCTTCAGCTTTCCTCATTCTTCCCTAAGCCTAGTTCTTGGGAATTACCCCACGTGGGATCTATAAATACAAGGTTGCAGATTTACCTATAGCAACGCACTTATTTGCTGATGAAAGCCAAGGGGGGGAAAAAAAACAACAACAAGCTAACAAGAGCATCAGATTTAATCACAATCTCATTTTTATCATGAGAATTTATATGAAGGAAGGTATTTTATGGCTGCCATGAGAGACTTCACCTATAAAAGACTGAGATGCATTCATGCAGTACATTTGCTGCACCTTCCATTGCCTGAAGGGACTCCCTATATACAAAATTTCCTTTCTTTTTTTTTTTCTTTTTTTTTAATAAACATCCTGAAAAGCAGAATATAAAAAATCCTGTGTGTTCCTCGGCATTGCTACAGGGGTTAAATTGTTAATGCTTTACTTTCACTCTAGTTTTTTATCAAAGTTTCTTTTTTCCCTCCCTGGGGATAAACAAATGGACAGCTTTCCTCTCTAGTATTCCTCCTTCCATTACCATCACAGCAGAATGCATCTGAGACTATAATAATTCAGTGATGAAATACAAAATGTCGCAATGCCATCTCTCTTAAAGTGAACTGAGATTTTGTTATGCCATTTTAGGTGCACTAATAGCTCCTAAAGTCCCATGGAGTATCTTAATGTGAATTTAATGAGCTGATAGCATATAAATGACAGTACTGCGAGGGTGAAGGTGACATAACCTTTTTCCTTCTGTTTGATGTTTGCCTTTGAAAAAAATACAGATCTTTTCCGAACGTGCCGCATTATTGCAGAGCGCTGCATCGTTCAGCGAGGAGCCCACCATTGTTTTAGCATTTTAAAGCCCCTTTCTCTGCGCTCTCCATGGCACTAGGAGCACGAGCACTCTTTAGCTCACCATTAAGGTAATTAAAAATCTCCCCACTTCCCCTGGCAGCTCAGTGCCAACACGTGGCACTGGGGTGCAAACCCAGTGGCAACCCATCGCTTCGGCGGGATGGAACCGGTAAAATCCTGCGTGAACCCCGTGGAAAAATCATCCATCTTTGCTTCCAGGGCAACATCTCCCACCAAGGATAACACTAAGAGGTCCACTCATCACTGCTGACTCCCAAACTCGGTGTGTGTCATTACCAGAGCGCTGTCATTTATAAGGAGTTGCCTCCCTTCGCTCAACGGTGTCACACCCCATTGTGCACCCAAATCCCAACCACCTTCGGGGTGGTAATGGACTGGAATCCCATCAGCACTGGCTTGGATCAGCACTGCCACTGCCTGCACAGGGGAGGGAGGGACAGCTGGTAAAAGATAAATATATCAGTGATCAGATGTATAGAAAACAGAACTGGCAGATTAAGGAGGTAACCAAATGGATGAGGTTATTAAAGCTTGCCAGAGTGTAGCAATGCAGCTTTTACACTGCAGTTTGAAGTATTGCCCTTAAAACTTTCAATTCAAGCTTAAGAAATGACATCTCAGTGGTTTTTTTACTCCCCGACCTAAACACACAGAGATTATGTCAGCCAATGATCTGATCACTTCTGTGCTAAATATTCTGCAATTGAAAAGAAATATTAACAACTTTAACTTCTCTTTGACTGCAGGTCGTAATCATATGCCTTCAAAACAGTGTATAGATCCAGAAATTATGGAATCATGAGTTGGAAGGGAGCCACGAGGATCATCTAAGTGCAGCTTCTGGCCCTGCACAGACACCCCAGCAATCCCATCCTGTCCCTCAGAGCGTTGTCCAAACCCTCCTGGAGCTCTGGCAGCCTTGGGGCTGTGCCCACTGCCCTGGGGAGCCTGTGCAGTGCCAACCACCCTCTGGGGGAAGAACCTTTTCCTAAAATCCAACCTAAACTGCCCCTGGCACAGCTTCAGCCATTCCCTCAGGTCCTGTTCTTGGTTCCCCCAGAGCAGAGCTCAGTGCCTGCCCCTCCTCTGCCTCTCATGGGGAAGTTGTAACTGCAGTGAGGTCTCCCCTCAACCTCCTCTTCTCCAGGCTGAACAAACCAAGTGTCCTCAGCCCCTCCTTGTATGGCTTCCCCTCTAGACCCTCCACCAACCTACTAGTCACTCCTTTAATTATTTACTAATTATTTCAAATTTTATCCCGAGCCAGGTTTATTTCTTTTATTTTTATGCTCATTAGCTGAATTCAGGTCAATCAAAGATTTATTGGCATCAGTTTGTTTGTTAACTTTAAAACACGTGTAGGGCAGATCAGGAATAATTTCATAGCCAACATATTTTCTATCTTTTTTTTTTTTTTTACAGTTCTAACGCTGTTATGGGCAGTACAAAAGACTAAGTAAATTAAATTTACAAAAGTTATTTCTTCCCCCAGTAGAAATGGCGACATTTGCTGTTCTGAGACAGACGTACCTTGGGCTGCGTCTGACAAAGGGGAGATAAATAAATAAAAAATAAGCAGCTTACGTGTTTCAAAAAGTTGGAATTTTGGCAATGCGTGAAATTTGTTTAGAAAAACCTTGTCGTTGCCAGGTGACGAGGCAAAACATATCACATATGCTTAACAACCAGCTTGTACATATTTTGTCTTTCCAAGGTTTCTAGGGCCGGTCAGGCACAGTGATGCATTACAGCTGAAGGAGCTTCCAGCAGGGACAAATGTTTGTCTCCTTCCAAAAGAATTTTCCTAATCCTTTAAGAAAAACAACTCGATATTTCTCGTTGTTGAGTGATGGGGTAAGGATTAATTCTGTCCGAAATTCATCGTGTTACGGGTCACAACATACATACCGTGTTTGCTGGGGACGCAGTTTTGGCACATCTTGGTTTTTAGCATTTCATGGGGTAGGACAGCAGCAGTTCTGCTAAAACATACCCATTTCTTACAACAGTCTGACATCTTATCCCTGTTCTACTGTCAGGCAGCAGCTTTGAAACATATGGATGACGAAGGATCAATGGCTACGACCTACAAAAGCCACTGTGGTCACAGTCTGAGCACCTTAGCATGGCTGATGTTTCCATCCCATCAACATTTCATTCCACTGATGCACTTTGTCATTCCAGAGGACCTGAATAACTAGCTCAGGTTATAGAGGAAGTCAAAGACAGAGCAGAAAAAAACCCCAACCATCCTGAACTCAGATCCCCCTTCCCATCCCAAACCTCAGATCTTCTTGGGAACATTTACACATATCCCATGACCTGTAGTTGGAGTTAATGGACTTCACACATGTGAAATTAATTGTGGGGGTAATTCTGAAACAATTACCTTTTCTTGGAATCCCAGTGAACAACTCCTCTAATAAATCATGGTGCTGCTCATGTTCTGATGATCATTAGTAATCAAATGCATCTGTACCCTCAGCCTGTTTGCTCACTTAAAATACTAAAAGGCAAAGAAGAGTTTGGTGCCCAAATTCTCATGATCCCACTGTGCAACATGGACAGAGGACCTGATTGACCTCTTCAACCACCCTCTTCTACCTGCAATGATTAACTGTTTCTGTCATTATGCAAACTTTCATCCCAATCCTAATCTCTCTTTAGAAATGTTCAAACCCAAATGCTCCAAGTATCCTGTTTTGCTTTGTGGGTTTTTTTTCTTCCTCTCTCTCTTTTTTTAATATTCCAAATATTAGTGTCCTTCAAAGGAAAATTCTACATGACTCATGAGATGAAAAAGTTTTCTCTCTAATTGCATTTGTCAGTAGAAAGCCATAAATCAGTTTTCAGACAGCATCACCTATTCATTTAGAACAGTGAGCATCATTTTGCTGTTTCTCTGTGGCATGAATGGTCTGCCCTCAACTCCTCTGTGCACCCAGTTCATCACTGACTTCTACACAGGTGGATTTGGTGCCAAACATTTTCCTTCACACCAACCTTTACAAGTTTGTTGTTTGTTTCCTCCATCCTACTGTACCTGTTCCCACCTACCCCGGGTAAAAAATAACACGTACACACAGGAAACTCAGTGCTGAAGTACTTTTCTCTCCTTTGGAGAGTGCAACTTCTGGAATTAGATACCCAGTAGGAACATTTGTGCCTGCAAATTCCAGTTTGCTCTCTCTGCCAGTAAACCGTGCAAGCCAGCAAACCAATTTCCTAGAAACCTCATCAAAAGACAGCAACAAAGGGCTCTAATGATGGTCAAATCAAATTTATTTAAGAGGGAATAAGAGACCACGAACACAAAGCCTCTCTGCGTGGCTGTCTAGATGTGCTACGCCTCTACCTGCAGCCATTAATATTCACTGGCTCTCTAAAGCTTTAAAAATTCAGATTTTATTTATTTTTTACACCCTTATTCAATGTAGATTATACCCCTTTGCAGAACAAGGCATCCATTTACCCAGTGTAAACTTCCACTGTGAGATATGATCCCAGATGAGGTATTGCCTCAAACAGAAAATGAAAAATATTCCATGCATTTTAAACATGAATCCAAGATCATAAGTTACACAACTGCCTAATACATTTCTGCTGTTCTCTGGCAGGAAAGAAAAACAAAACTGGCAGCTATAGCAATTGTATGATGGTAATTATTGAGAGAAATAATTACACAAAAACCTGTTCAAATTATATATGGGATGGGATGAGTCAAAGGGAGAAGAATTTAAAGTGCTAGTTAATACTCAGAAAACTTCACTGTATGAGACCAGGCAGCAAAATCAGAAAAAATAACTGTATTTACTGACATATTTTTACTTTCTTAAGTTTGTAAAAAGGGGACAAAAAGCAATAGTTCTCACTCAGGGGGATCCAGCTGCAAGGATTTCAGGGCAGGAGGCTCCCAATAGCATCAAGGTATTCCTGCACAAAGGAAAGAAGGAAAGAAGGAAGCTCTGATACAACTTCATCCTAAACAGACTTTAGTGAATTCTTTATATTCACTCAATAACATCAGTCCTCTCTTGTTCTTCCCTCTGTCCCAGATCTTGCTTCTCAAACATCTCTCCACATTTTCGACATTTCTGCTTGTGTGGTGTCCCCTCCCTCCTTCCTCCCAGTTTTTAAACCTCTGTCCTCACTTCCAGCAACTTGGTTGGACTTGATGATCTCAGAGGTCTTTTCTGTGATTCTGTGACACCTTGGCCAAAGCCCTTCGAAACAGAACAGTTTTCATTATATGTAAAAAAAACATACAAAGATCCTTAATTTATTAGCTACAAACCTTTATCTGATTATTGCTTACATTTGTTGCTGTTTCCCTTCCCACTGTATCACATCTAATTTGAAATTGGTGTGACTCAGCTGAGGTTGCAAGACAATAAAATATTACTTAGGTTTATCCTAAAAGTTCCTCTCTTTGCACAGACCACTCAGACAGGCAGAACATCACATGCACCACCCTGCATTAATAATAACTTTTCACTCTGTGTTGCAAGAACTTTGGAAAATCAGCTCTAACAAAGCTTTATCTTCCAGCTCAACACCAGTCCATGAAAGCTTTCCATGGACACGACACAGGGCTTCAGAAAGGCTTTAGGTAACGTGGGGTTTTAAGGAAAAAATTGCCACAAAGAGAGGGAAAATGTCCAGACAAAAATACTTTCCTCACATCTTCTTAGAGCTGTACAACACAAAACGAAATCTCTGGCTTTTAAGTAACTGATGCCATGATCTGATCAGTGTGTTGAGCAGTTTGCATCAACTTTTCTATTGACTTGCTACTGAAAAATCTACGTCACATTAATGTTTTCTTGACTTTTCACACGAAATCTGTTTGCCAAGTGTTTCTCTTTCATTCTTAAAGGTACAAAAAATGGAAAGAGTGTGCTCAAGAACTACTGTAGAGTGAGGGTTACTCCATCAGCTCCAATCAAATAGATGTCCTCTTGTCAGATGTTACTTACTTGCATTTGACCTCCTTTTCATGGACCATTTTGTTGCATAGTTTGAGTTTTAGAACTGATATCACAGTGGTGAATACTGCTCAAAACTTACTCCCTAAAGTTGTCAGTGGAAATGCGGCAAGAAAGATGACAAAGGCTGCAGGAAACAAGTAAAAAATGGCAAAAGAAGGAAAAAGACTGCTCTGCTGACAAGTAAATTACAGACAGTGCAACTTGTTCAACTTGCCATCTCAAAATTTCCTTTCTCTGAAAGGAAAAAAAACCTGTCAATAATATTTAGCAAGGTGGTTCCAAAGTCCAGCTCAGGAAGCATAGTAAGTTCTTTTTTACAGAGTGAAGTGGTTCACAGGATTTACAGTTAATTCCTCCCACTTCTTTCAGTATCTGTATATTGTATTTATTTCTTCAAGGCACATAATCAGCTCATTGCATTCTTTCTAATTAAATTAGCTTCCACTATACAGTCCTTCAGTGTTACAATATTCTGGGAAACAAAGACATTGCCATAAACCCAAAAGCCCACCATGGACTCAGACAGTTAGTTGCCCAAAATTTAAATTAAGTTGGTGCTTGAAGGAAGTTAATAATATATTTATTTTTAACTTTAGGTTTTATATGTCCCCCAGTGTTGTTTTCTTTAATGGTTTTTGCCCTCAGGGCACCTCTATAAGATAGTGAGGTGATATTATCCCAAATTTAGGGATACAGACCTGAAGCACAGAGTGCAGCTCGTTCACTCCAGGTGGAGTCTGAGCCAATCTTGGGATCTGGGAACAGATATTCCACATCATCCTCAAGGATCTGACCCCCAGAACTAGCTGTCCTTAGTGTAAATGTATCCTCAGTGGGAAAACTGGGGCAGATCCTTTTTCATGGGCAAAATCAGGGAAGCTATTTGAATTATTACAGAATAAAATGCAAACCAAACCTTTACATGCAGGGGAGGGAAAAGTGAGAGAAAAGCAGCTCCTTTGGGAGATAAACTGAGGTTTCCAGGAGCAGGAATAAGACACTGAACTCCACATAAATTTCTAAACGTTGCCAAAAAGGAAGAAAGTTTAGATAAGATCCAGACGTGTTGGCTTTTCCCACTTCAGCCCCCGTGTAAGGAAATCGCTGAGGTTTTCAGGACCGGAAGAAAAGGTAACTATTTTTACTATTTTTATTTCATTTTTATTGAAGGGGAAAAAAAAAAAATCAGTGAGCTATAAATGTGGGAAGAGGAAGTTCTCATTGCAAGGAAGCAAGTCATTAATTTCTATATCCCAAGGCAAGAGCTCTCCCATGGTGGGTTACAAGGTCACGGATGGAGCCGTTGGCAGTGTTGCTGTTTCCCATCCCCTTTGTTGGGGTTTAACACCTTCTGCAAAGCCCAATCAACTTTTAAGGCCCAGTATAAAACTTTAATAGCACTTGCAATTAGTGCCAACGGTGGTAGTTTCTGTGATGTCTACAAGGGTCCATAAATTCCATTTCACTTGGGTCAGCCATCTATCAGGTGATAACTACTGTTCCCTGCTCCCCACCTGGACTGGCTGGGGCAGGAACCATGGAATGGTTTGGGTTGGAAGGGACCTGGAAGCCCTTGTTCTATCCCCTCCCATGGGCAGAGATGCCTTCCACTAGTCCATGTTGCTCCAAGCCCCATCCAACCTGGCCTTGGACGCTTCCAGGCATCCAGGGGCAGCCACAGCTTCTCTGGGCAACCTGTGCCAGGGCCTGCCCACCCTCACAGGGAAGAATTTCTTCCTAAAGAACAAAACAATGAAGCTGAAATTGCCATTGGGAACTGGTTGTTCTTACAGCATATCATGACAGGTGTGTTTATCAGGATATTTGGCAGCAAGCCTTGGTTTACTATCAGGGCATGGACTTTGCATGAACAGTGCCATGCATATCTTATTGTCACATTGTGAAATGTATCTTGAGTTGAGCTGCCTGAATAAACTTTTCTAAGAAAACAAAACCAAAAAAAACATTAAAAAATCAAACAAACAAAACCCCAACAAAACAAACAAACAAACCCCAAACAAACCAAAACCAAAAACCCACTAGCATAGCAGTGAATGGGGTTTACAGCTCAGGCTTCTGAGCACCTTTACAGCACAAAAACTGTTTATTAGCCCAAGTTTTCCCTTTGTATGTTGTGTTTACTTGTTTCCCAGCAGGGTCCGCTGATGTTAATGGACTCACAGCAGTGCATTCTACTCCTGTTATTACAGGTCTAATTCAGTCATTAACATTTCATTAATGGACTGGCCTCCTAGCTGTTTGCATGGCTGTCTAGATATTGATGAGCTTTCTAGGATAGAAAACTGGTATTTAAGGCAGACTCTTAAAGGTTTATTAAGATGCTCGTGAACCTTCATCGCATTCTCTCATTTATTTTGGCAGATCAAAACCAAACCCTGGAATGACTTTGCATTGCAAAACTTTTCAGCACCTGAATAGAACATTAATTCCACGCAAAAACCCCAGGGAGAGGAAGAAAAGATTCCAGAGTTACATCACCTGGATACAAATCTTGGGCTCCTGCCTTAAAGCAGTGTGGCTCAGCACTGCCAAGTCCACTGAGCTCTGCCTGGGAAGGGATTGAATTTCGGTGGGACACAAA
Source organism: Myiozetetes cayanensis (assembly GCF_022539395.1). NCBI lineage: Eukaryota > Metazoa > Chordata > Aves > Passeriformes > Tyrannidae > Myiozetetes > Myiozetetes cayanensis. Next base: position 36,074,733 of record NW_026088185.1, read on the forward strand.
TTGATCCCTTTTTCCAGGGGTGTTCTGCAGCTCCACTAGCTCACAATTCCACATTCTGAACTGGGGTATTAATCCTTCCCACTGGGAACTGCCTTCCTGGCACGGGTGGGATTAGTCAAACTAAGGTTGTTCAGAAGAGCAGGGTGGTATTTTGGGGACCTTTGGCACGACTACCAAAAAACAAGATTTATCGCAGTTTTTAGACTTGTTCATCAGCAGTGTGGTGGAATCAGCTGCAAAGCAATCCAGGCAATATCTGTACCTTCCAGTGGAAGGTAAATATCCTTAGGAAACTGCTCAAATGATTATGAGGTGCTTCCTTTTACAACATCTCTGCTTTTTCCCAGCTAAAAGGAGCGTGTGTTTTCAGGCACCACAGAGAATTGAACTACCCTGCATCGTATCATATGAGTGTCTAATGCAAGTACTTTGTGAAAATTACTAATTTGATATCATAATTACGCTTGTAATATAAAATTATTAAGCACTGTCATATTGCACAGTAAATGGAACTTATATTGATGTAATAAAATGTATTTCAATTCCATTACAATAACTTTATCATGTTCTTTAATGGTACCCAGAGTTAACAAAAATAAGATGCAGCCAGGAAAACCACTGTTGAAGAGTACCCTGTACTGCAATATCAGGTCACAAAAGATATCATTTGTGAGCTTCTTTATGTGCCATTCTACATTTATGAGCACCTGCAACTTATATTTGTTTTTCTTACAGAATGGGATGTTAAAAAGTAGAGGATTAGAGGCCAGTAAACAAAATCCCCAGTGTAATTTCCCTCAATAAATCCAGCATTATACATGCCTTTGACTTCTGCTTTATAAATGGAGCTGTAAATATTATTGATCCCAAATTCGTATTTTTTTAAGGATCTTCCTAGCTCAGTCAGTCAGCTCTGTGCCAGGATGACACGAAAATAGATCTCATATTATGAAACCTGAAGCTTATTATCTTGATAAATGTCTGAGAAATCAGAGGGCAGGGGGTGCAAAGAGAAAGGAGGGACATTGGATTTTAATACTAATAAGCTCAAGTGGTTTTCTCCTCAATAGAACTGTCATGGTCCAGAATGTATGAAGTACATGTAAAAAAAAAAAGAAAAAAAAATTAAAAAAAAGAAAGAGGAGAGAAAAAAAGAGGAAAAAAAACCTCAAAACAAAACAGAGAAGAATTATAAGAAAAGATGCCAAATCCTCATCTCAACATTCTTCTTTTGTCTGTCAGGGTAAATAAAACAAAGAAACAAACCACAACTGGAGGGAGGGGGGAAAAAAACCCAGTCAGCTAAAATGTCATGACTTGCTTCTCTGCAGGTGTCAACTTGACTTCACTGAAATGGCAACACAACTTTGATTTTCTCATCAGGAAAAAATGTTTATTCCCTCCACCAGACCTAACAGATAAGAACATACTGTGTGTAACGTTGCATGTTTTGATATTGTGTCTAACTAGTCTTGAGCCACATGCTAGAAATATTTTGTGTGCTTTGCCTCGAATTGTTGCCATGAATTATTAAATTGAGCTGTTACTTTTTCATTAAACTGGCTGCCTTAATAATTTAAACACAGGTCTTTAAGAGACTTACTGTATATTGATGATCTTCCCGGGAAGAAGGAGAACCTCCCAATTATTTCATGTCTCCCTTGATTTTGGGGGTTTTTTTTTAGTGCTTTGCTTATCATGCATTACTAGATGTTTTTATTATTTAGAACACCCTCTCCATTTGATTTGTCACTGAGAATTAAGCTTGGGTATTCCTGCAGCATTTCCAGTCATGGGAAACTCACACTTCCTGAATGTTCAAGTGCACCTCATGGGTACAGCTTCAATTTGCTGCAGGAAATGAGGGGGGAAATAACCTTCAAGGTTTTTATGGGTGTGTGCAGCAGTTTATAATGAGCCACTGGTCCTTTTGTTAGGCAGCCTTCTTGCACCTAAGCAGTACCTGGTGCTCCAAAGGAAAACCAAAAGCTTAGAGAAGTGTGAAAGTGTTATAGAAATTTTACAGCCTGATTTCAGTACAAACCTCAACTTTCTTCTCAGCTAATTTGAACAAGAAAAGTACACTTTTACTGTGGGGACAATGGCTGGAAATGAAGTTTTCAGAAAGTATGTTGGCAAATCAAAACACCAAATCTTTAATCTTTTGGACCCCACTCAAATTATACAGTAAAACAGCAGGGCAAGAACTGCTTGGTAATGTCTCCCTAAAACTCAGAACAAACTCTCAACTCCCACAGCCTTCCTCTGGTAGAAACAGAGATGCTAAAAATCAGGAATTCTGAGAGTCAGTTGATGTTCGTGATCCACGGAGATGTCTCACTCAAGTAACACCAATGCTCCTTTTCCACAGCCCAGCATCAGCAGAGACTACAAACATTAACTTCAGACAACACATGAAGTAGGAATGATCTTCCTTGCCACAATTTTTGAAATGCCTCGTATTTCTTTCCCACACGTGTCCTCGTAGCCTCATAAAACAAACCCCTTAGTTCTATGATTGTGGGGCTGTGTGTGTTTATCACCAAATGTTAGCTACTGCTAGAAGTAAGAAACCAGATTTTGACACTGGAGAATTACTTCCCTGCTCTCCTGTGCCTTTGGATGTGCAGGCAGAGCTACTGGGCTGTTGAATCTGGACTGGGGCCAGGACTCCTTTCCACAGCAAGAGACGCCAGGAACAGCGATGCCACGTGAAACACAAGTTATCTTGTGCAAACTCACAGTGGTCATAGGGCAATTTGTACTTTAGCTGATAGAAGGAACAATCTCATTTAGGTTTTCTTGTCTGGCCAGGAGTGATTTTTTTGTTTGGGCAACTAAATTTTGTTCGTATTAAGCAGATGTTTGAGTCGCTTCACTACTCGGCGTTTGGCAACCCTTCTGTCCTGTGTCCACTGAAAGGTTTGGCCCTGCCTTGCCTGGGCACACCTTTCAGTCCATTAGAGGGTCACAAATTGCAGTGAACAGACATTAAATATGACTTTTTTCCTCATCCAGACAAACCCTGAAGTGTTGAAATCCAAACACGTATGAAAAAGGAACACTCTTGATCCAGGTTGCACTTTATCACTGGCTAAAACCATCCAGGTGGGAAAGCCTGTGTGCTTTCTGTCCTTCACTTAAAATAGCTGCTCAGTTTATTAACTTACAGAAAGGTAGATGATATAAAATGTATATGAATTAGATTATAAAAGAGCTGTGACTGAAGAAGACACAAGCCTGTGATATTCCATACAAGTTTGTATTTAGAACATGGGGAAATATCAAATCATATCAATACCAAAGGGAGGTAAAATTCCTCTCTTCTTCTGGGAATACCCAGAAGACTATAAAGGCTTTTTGAGGGCATCCTGTAGGTCTCAGCAGCCATGAAAAATCAGGTTTTCATTTTTAAACACCTGTCTAAGCAGGTATTTCTGAGAACATAAAACATGTCAGTGTTTAATCACAACCCTGATCACTTACTGCTGCCATCTGATGATTCCTGATTCACGTGACAAGCCCAAGCATCCCAGACACCCTGGATAAACAGTCATTTCAGGGTTGTTTGCCCCACATAAATCCAAACATTTCCAGACTAGTTTTCTCTCTGAGGCTGAGGGTCCATGAACTGCCAAACTCCCTTATTTAAAAGTCATAAACTGCTTAGTAAATAAAGTTAAATTTCTAATTTATGTTCCCAATTGAAAACTGTCTCTCCTGCACGTACAAAACCCAAAGTGCAAGTTGAACAAGGAGTCCTCTATATTTATTAGAAATCAATTATTACACCCTGCAATGACTTTTCAATATTTTTACAAGTCCTGCAGACTTAGAGGATATCAAAATTATTCACTGAAACCAGGTAAGACCCTGAAATTGCATTAATTATCATAGGGAAATATGTTCCACTCACTGTTTTTATTGTTTTATTTTTGGTGTTTAATAGTAGGTGCTTTGAAAACTTCTTGTGAACAAAATGATGGAAGAGTCAGTAATGTGAAATGGTTCACCAACTAAGTGTCCATGTTATTGAAACATAACACTTGGATATGTCTGAGCTTGGAAAAGGAATGTCAGAGTGAACATATGAAAATTAAGAGTATTAAAGACAGGATACACAATTGCTGTGGGAAGTAGGAATTCAAATTAAGTAGTTTTACCTTAGTAGTGGTTGAAAAGTAACTTTTCAATACTTCTCCATTCACTCCTCTAGGAAGAATAAAGAGTCCAGAAAAGGAAGGATTTTCATTATACCACAGAACTTGATCAGCATTCAGGTAAGACAAGAAGAAAGAGATTAAAATGTAGGATATGTGATTTATGCTCATTACTATCACCTGGTACCTTATTAACAACCCAGCCCCAATCACATCAGAATTATTAAAAACCATTTAAAAATAATGCAAAGAATTTTTATCTCACCTGCAGTATCTATCCACTTTTTCTCCTCAAAATGTTTCCATTTCAACAGAATTTTGAATTTGTTTAAAAAATTTGTTTAAAATAGGCAACATAATGTATTTTTGTTATGGAGGCATTGAATCACCTCCTGATATATTAGGGACACCTTCTAAGCAAATACTCCTTTATTCTCTGACATCCCCTTGATGAAAATGGGCTTTAAAAGCCTGGCTCCAGGCTCTCCCATTCCCTGCCACTGGAGGGTTTAAATAGATGACAGGATGGGGCTCACCTGTCACACCAGATGAACTTGGGCTCCTCAGCACCCACATCTCCTTGCCCACCAAAAGATGATTCTCCCACGTCACAAAACTATGAGTTTAAACAACAATAACGTGTAAGGAGGTTGTTTTACAAGCAGTATATGAAACAGTGGTTAAAAATCTGGTTTCTGCAACAAGGTGTAGGTATAAAACAAAATAAAGAAGATATTTCACGATGCAGCAGGAGCTGTGGGTTCCCACATTCCCTGTTCTAATTGCTGCCCAGATCTTCCAGCTCTCATATCCCAGGAAAATCATTTCCATCTGTGCAAAGTGGACACAAACATAAGTGTCCTGGTTTGGTGTGATCCTGCAATGCTTTGGATGAGTGGGAAACACAGGAAAGGTGTTGGGATGTAGAAGAGTGGACTCATTAGGAAGATGTACAGCAGGACTTCAGGATTGTCCATTTCTATTGTCATAACTTGCAATAAGGAAAATAACATTCAGAGGAAAACTAAAGAGGGGTGGTAGCAATTAGTGGATAATTTCATACAATATTCTTGAGACCATAAAATAAAAAAGCAATTTAACCAGAAGGGAATTCCTGCTTGGTTTGGTGTATGTTGTAGCTGATACAGCGTTGAATGTTTTTCCTTGTGAAACAGGTTGAAACCCTGACACTTGGAGAGACATTTAAAAGGAGGTGGAAGGAGACACTGGGAATAGAAAATGAGCATCACAAAGCACCAGAGCAGACAAAATTCCAGTCTGAACCACCATGTTTTACAGCCACACGTTCCACCAGTGCTGGTCCCTGAGCCTGCACTGCCACTGGTCCCACTGGCCATGCCTGCATTGGGCATCACAGTCCTCATTCCCACCTGGAAGGACGTGGGAACCACTCAGCCAAGTGCTATAAAGGGAAAGCACCAGCCCTTGACGTGTGAGCACCGGGATTTCTGTGAGGAGCAGAGACCAGCAAGCGAAAGCAGCTGTTGTGCAGGCATTACACAGCTTTTCATCCCTGAACGCTTGGAGGCCTCCAGAAAGACACTCTGGGAGGCTGCAAAGCTCCACACAGGTGGAGAGGGACCTCTCTGAGCGTTTTAAAACGTTTCTCAGCCCCGGGGCTGCATATTACAAGCAGGTTTCACTTGCTGGCACATCCCCTCCTTCCCTTTGTACGGAACCGCCTTGCAGGTTCACCTACCCCGGCTTCAAGGTTCAAGGCAAAGGCACAAGGCATTCCCAAAGCCTTGGGAAACGTGCTCACTTTTGAAAAGCTCCTCTGTATTGTTTTAATGAAAATTCACTCTGGTTCTAATGGGAAAAAAATACCTTAAACAGACTCTTAACAAGAAATATAGAACTGGAAGGGAGCGGGGGGGGGGACCCATTAAGTGTGAAGTTTGACAAGTATTAGTGAAACAAAAGAGCTCAGCACACAAGTTTAAAAGCCAGATCACTCTGTCACCCTCTGATTGCCAGGAAGAGTTAAAATTCAGGTCTCCTGCCTGGAAAAAGTATTACAGGAATATGGCCTGAGCTTTGCACAGTTCATTTTTGGTTACGAATTAGATCCGTCATAAGATTTATTGAGATGCCTCATGTTTAATAAAATTCTCATAACAGTTTGTGATATTTCACAGGATAAATAACAGGATTGCTAACTGTGTTTGTATAGCAGGTCTCAGGATAATAAATGGTTCATTCAAGAATGAACTGACAACAAGTTATTTCAGGTTATAAAAATAGGGGAGATAAGAGTCAAAATAACAAAACTCAAAGGATCAGACATTCAGACAACATTCCAGTCCAAACCCAGGTTGCCCCAATACAGGCATCATTTAAATTCCGAAACCATTTGAAATAAGAAGGTGGAAATTTCCACACAAAGTATTTTCCAAGCCAGACCCACAACAGGACAGTGGAGACAACTGTTCTTTTATTACTGACACAGCCCAAGACATCTCAATCTTCTCATGTTATTCAAATCTAATAAAAGATTAATATCCTTTTAGAATAAAATAATATAAAAGTATCTGAAGATAAACACATAAAAATTATTCATCCTGTCTGTGCCCCCTCAAAGAACACACGAACACAGAAAGTTCAACACATTTTAAAAAATACATTCTTTAGGAAAATATGAACAAGCGAAGACTCTCTGAGTATATTTGACTTCTAAATAAATTGCTTTCTTTTTTGGAATTGCTGAGAAGGCAGACACTCTTAGTGAGGTCAATGAGACTCACTGATTGCACAGTGTTACTGAAAATCAGGCTACTTATTTGGGAACTAAATATGGATGTTAAGAGCATTCGATGAAGTCACACTTTTGAACAGTTTGGAGCTGGCCTACATTTTTAGAGAAAAGTTTGAGACTCTGAGCAATAACTTTTTCAAAGAACCAAATATTTATGGTGTCCTTCATGGCAATTAAAGGCAATTCACAGAAGCTGAAAAAGATGATTTGGGCAGGGTGGGGAAGTGGCTACAAATTCCAGTTATAAAGACATCATTTTGCAATCCACTCAACTTACTTGGTTGGTGCACCCAAATTCTTGTCAGCTTCAACTCTGGGGCATCTCAAGGACAAGGAGAGGATCTGCAGGATGGTGTTTGCCCCAGCAGTGCTTGAGTCCCACCTGTATGTCAGGATAAAACATGATGGAGATGAAACAGCTTAAAAGAGGAGGCACAAAAGAAAGTGTTGCAAATAACCACCTTCTGTGAATTAGTGTCATTGTTCAAGTTTAAAGAACACTCTCCAAAAATTCTCATGTATTTTGCCAGTTTATTACCAAAATTTACCTGAATCTCATCAAAAAGCTGAGCTGTCGCTATTTAGTTCTTTGAGGTTCACAACAATGAAATTGTTAAATAATAACAACTTCTCCCCTCCAAAAAATAATAAAAATTAACACCACCACGCCCCCCCAAAGCTGGCCATTTTAAACTGAAACAACTGCTATTGCTATCAATTTAGGTAATCACTTTCCCAGCTGACAGATGCAAAGCTCTCCCTTCAGATAATGACTTTCCCAGCTGAGGAGAGTCAGGGAACAGGAAGCGTATGTGGGGATAAGTGTTTGGGAATTAGAGGACAGCCAAAGTTTGTGGCTACCTGTATTATCTGCAGGAGGTTAGTTTGCTTCTCCTGGCACATTTTGACTTGAAATCAGCATAAATGAACCTTTAAAAATACAGTTAGTGCAGCAGAATATTTTCTGACAGAACTAGGCAATTTTAAAAGTTGTTTGGTTTTTTTTTGTTTGTTTTGTTTTCTGTTTGAGATTAAAGTCCTTCCACCAGGCAGTGGCTGCAGTTTTCACCAGTGCTTTTACAGGGCAAGGAGAAATAGTAAATTCTGCATTGTTTCTGTCTGTGCTCAAGCCAAACCTGTTCCCTGATTTTCAGCAGTGTTGGAAATGCAAATGCCTCCTGGATAAAAAAGGAAAAATACAGATCTTTTTAGAAACATGGCAAACTGTGCTATATTCCTACAATTCACTGTCCTATGGAATACTAGGAGGATACTACCAGTTTGCAAAAGGAGCATCTCAAGACTTAGCCAGCACTTGGGGCATTTTTGGGCACCTAATTCCTCGGTGCTGTTGGATGTGACTCAAAAGATGCAAACAATTTGCAAGTTCCTAAATTATCCCCCTGGCCATGGGGAGTCACCTTTCCAAAAGAGAGGATTTTACTCACCTGGACCTGCCAAAGAGGACACACCACGGCCTTTTCCATATGGGAAAAAGGAGCATGTTAAATCCTGTGCAGAGTAGAGAAGATGAGGCCATATTTTACCTCTCCCTGGAGCTGTGAGGAGAGTAAAGCTGAAAATCTGATGGCAGTTTCATGACCCAGCCTTTTCCTGTAGACCAACATGTCCAACCAAGCTGCCCTAAAAGGATGGAACCTCCATTCTACATTAAAACCACCCTGCTGGGCTGATCATCATAAAAAGTTATAACCCAACATCAAACTTTAGCATTTACCAGGAAGGGAAAGGCTGAGGAAATTGGGCTTTAAGTCTGTAAAACTATCACCACCAGCCAGCACACATGACTGTCAAGCTGATATGAAATGAGATATCCTTACTCATGATGACAGACTGAAATTTTTATTAGGTTTGACCAACCCAGAAACCCAACACTGTGGGTTTTTTTAAATATTGTCCTCCCTATCCTGCAATATTAATATTATTAAAAAATTTTAAAAAATCAATTTTATAAAAACATAAAATTATTGAGCAGCTCTATGGGTCTTCATGTCAACAATCCCCCAAAACTACAACAGTAGTTATCAGTTTTTTAATTAAACTCTTTTTATGTCTGTTTCTACTTCTTATCTCCTGATAAATTTGCCTTTTCAGGTTAAACTTCCCACAGTCATAATCATAAATTGAATATGAGGCTTGAGCTCAACGTCTGTTTTTTCTCTCCTGCTTGCATGGGAGGTATAAAACAGCTTCCATGAGAAAAGTAACACAACACAGAGGATGGAATGGAAATGAGCAAAGTAAAATCATGATAAGAACTAGAGGGAGACTCTGAAATACATGTGGAGTGAAATATGATCCCTTAAAAATAAAGAATATATATGAAGAAAAGAAGCAGGGTACAGAAGTAAATGTGTTCATACTTTGTGCTCCTTTCTTGTGCCACTCACATCTGCACACCCCCAAATTTTCTTTCTATTTGCATGAAAATCTTTAGCACAGGGTTCATTATAACAATATGGCTTTTTTTATTAAAGACTGTGAGGAGAAAGGAGAAGAGACTGTGGCAAGATATGGGGTTTCACATATGAATAAAGGAATGTAAAATATAAAGTGTGGTGGAGTCCCCTTGCCTGGAGGTATTCAAGGAATGACTGGATGTGGCACTGAGTTCTCTGGTCTGGTGAACAAGGTGGGGATCAGTCACAGGTTGGAGATCTTTTCCCACCTTAATGACTCTGTGATTCTGTAAAAGAGCAAAGCCAGCCTTCCACAGGATCTCTCAAACCTCGAAACCCATTCCCTCATTAAACATTTACCAAAGCACAGGGGAGGTCTCAGCACACACTGACGATGGGAAAAGCAATCCAAAGCTGCACATATTTTTTTATTTACTCTTTAAAAAAATTAAGCTTCATTGCAGACCTGCTTTGGTCTCACACCCATGGCATCACACTCCATTACTTCCCTTTGAAACGTGCCTAGTAAACTTTAAAAGCCTATCCCTCCAAGTGCAGAGGCCGTACAAATACTTGAGGGGTTAATAAACTCGTCCATTATCCCGAAATCACAAGTTCTAAACCTCGACTTTGTACAGTTGGAGCTCCTAAGAGAGGAGTAATTGCATTGTAGCAACGTTCAATTTTGATTGAGGTTCCTCCATGGGCAGAATGAAGTGTGTCTCACTCCTCAGGTGTGAGACTTGGCCACTCTGCCTTTTGCAATATTTTATCCCAACACTGTCAGAAAAGGCTCAGCAGCGCCAATTCTTACTAAACTGGGTGTGTTATAAATCCAGTGTAAGCAGGGGATTTCTTATGCCAACAATGCTTCTCAACCTTTACCTTATTACCACACTTCTTGGCTGCTCTGAGATAAAAATCTTTTAAGCTTTTCTTTTCTTTTTTTTTTTCTTTTTACTGCTCGTGTGTGAAATCTCAGATAACGGAGCCAAACGCAGGGAAAGTTCAGGGCTGTTTTACGAGTCTGTTTTATCAAAAACGTTGATCTACAAAGCCATGAACGCACAAATTCGTGGCTGTGGGATGAGGTCAGTGAAACCACACCCATTCCCTCGACAGACCTTCCTTTCCCTTCAGTGGGCAGTTTTCCACGGGCTGCAGAAATATGCCCTGTTGGACGAGCAGCGCTTGCCCTCGGGCTGGATGCGATGCCAAGTAAATCAGGAATTCTCTACACACCGTGTGTGTGCTCAAGACACATTATCTGTGAGTTTTGGAGGTGAAGTCCCTCCCTAATGAAAGTCAGCTGAGCAGGAACAGGCCTGGAAACACCAGCAGGAGCGCTGAGGGATAACGACAAGGCAGGTTTGGCACAGGGGGAATCCGTGAAATGAAAAAACCACAGCGAAGATTTTCAGAGGAAAAAAATAATAATAATGTTAGAGGGAAAGTGTGTGACACCAGGAACGGGGAGGAATGGCAAACACATGTCAAGCAGCGCGTTTTATTTACCTTTCATTAGCAGGTCTTCCTAGGAGAAGGTTAAATACTCCAGGAGAGGGATGGGATTTTCCTTATGTTAACTAATCCAGACTAAAGTGAACGGAGATTTGCTTTCTTCAGCATTCATTGATATTAATTGCTTTATTGAACTAGCTGTGGGAACATGGATTTCCCAATGCCAGCATAAAGGATCATTATTTATAAGCTAACTGATCCCACAAATTCGACACTTAGCTCAACATTTCCTTTGGAAACGCTGAAAGGATCTTTTAAAAAATCATTATATTTCATACTTTACACTAAGGCACACCAGCTAAATGCTACAGGTTTTCCAGGAGAAGAAAAACAAGTTTTTAAGGTTCACATAACAGCCTCCAAATCAGCTCTGAAATGCTGCATGTTATTACATTTTTCCTCCCGTTAGTTTTCATTGTCTCCCTTTTCCCCTGACTTACAGGTGTCCTTAGTTACAGCCATCAGTAAAAACAAAACACATATGCAGGCTATAAATCTGTATTTGTGTACTAATTCATGAGAGTAAAATATCTTCAGTTGCTCCTTCCAATTTCCTTTCCCTGCTCAAACCATAATCGTGCTGCGATATTTCGGGGCTTAAGCTTTCAGGAACTCGATTTTGTCCCAAAAGGTTGGCTGCATGGAGACCTGCAAGTGTGGGTTCTGGCTTCAAGTGAATATATTTAGCAGGAGAGACTTCCAAGCACAATAAAAGCGACTAAATAAACGCTGCAAACTTTAATCAGAGCACTAAGTTGTCCCTGTAACCCTCTGGAGATGGATATGGATGACTCAGCCCGTCAGAGTTCATGCGAAAAATACCCCACAACAGCCAGTGACATCAAATTATGTTTCTCAGCACCAAGAAGTGAATAAATTTGAAGGCAAAAAAAGCCAAGAATGAACATCAAGTTCTTTTGTTCTAATATATCCTCACAATGCTTATGGAATTGCTGCAGCTCAGCTCAACTTTGCTGTTCTAAGATCCATTTGGGGGCTTTATGTGCTGGTTTAAATCATGGCTGAGCTCAACGTGGCATGCAAATCACAAAAGTCATAAATGTTTGCTTTACTTATATTCCTTCCTCTTTATATCACAATCAGAATCCTTCACCAAAGCCCCCCAAAAAAAGCCATCACTTTTGGCATAGTTTACATGCCAGATATATAAGCTCCAAAGGAAGAACTGGGATCTATTTTACAGTTGCAATCATTCAGTCCAAGAAAGAAAAAGCACTTTTAGTGGCCTGAAAAGAAGCAAAATATCCTCGAGGAAGACAAAATCTTGACTAGAAAGATCATGTTATTAAGCTAAAGGAGATCCAAAGGTGAGAAAACTTTTGGGCTGGGGTGAGAAAAACTCCAGGATACTGAGCTTATATCTGAGGATCCTTGTGCAGGTGAGACCCCTGTAGCTTTGCTTTCTTCGTGCAAAAAGAATTATTAAGAAATAGATATTTGACAGAGATATTGTTTACCATTTATGAAGGAAAAGTGCCCTGTGGTTGTGTTCATAATCAAAGCCTGGACTTGATAAACCTTGGCTTAAATAGATCCCACTGGCTGCTGCTCCACAGCTCTTGAGGGAATAAAGGGAGCAACATGTGAAGACAAACACGTCCACTCTTAACCAAAGTGTCCAGGAAGTTTCTAGTGAAAAATCCTTACCAGTTGTAAGGATGGAATTTTCAAACTTTTCAATACTAAGGAGACCAAAAAAAGGACATCTCCAGAAGACAGGACTTGTGTACATACAACAACCAGGACTTGATATGCTGTGACATAAAATGTCCAGGAATTCAGAAAAAAAAAAAAAAAAAAAAAAAAAAAAGTGGTACTAAAGGGGGTAAGTGCTAAATAAACATGAAAAACTGTAATTAAGGGCAACAATTTGCTTACCCAATGCATAATAGGATAAAACAAAGTATGGTTCTAAAATTTTACGTGAAAAAGATGTCTCATACCCCTGATTTTAACACAATCACAGAATCATAGAATGGTTTAGGTTGCAAGGGGCCTTAAAGATCATCTCATTCCATGCCCTGCCATAGGCAGGGAGAACTTCCACTAGACCAGGTTGCTGCAATCCCTGTCCAACCTGACATTGAACACTTCCAGGGATGGGACAAACAAGAGTTCTTCTTAGAAATCCAAAACATGCAACAAAATTTCAAGTTTTGCTATCAAAGCATTTAATATTAAGCCACTACCACAAAGGAAAGGAAGCACTTAGCTGCCTCCTCTGTGTTATATCCAAGATTTTTTAGTTCTTTCCTGTGTTCCTGTAGCTGTTCCCTTTTTCAGAGTATTTCAGGGTTTCAGAATCCATTAAATTGAAGATTTAATGAGTTTATGTTGCCAGTACATGGCTTAGCTTAGTATTATTTGTGTTTACTAATACATGTGTACCCACACACACACACTGTAAACTTGGAGAATGACCTGTGGCCTACTAAGGTGGAACTGGTCACACTTTGTGTTCAATCAAAATGTTCAAAGGAAACCCACCCCCCCCAAAAAAAAAAAAAATCTTTAAATCTTTCACTGGAATTGGGCTGGCATGGAAAATCGTGTTCATATTGTACTCATTTGTGGTCTGCTGCTCAGGAATTTTAACTGATGACAATTCAAAGATAAATTTGCTTTAAAAATAAATGATGAAAAATAACTGGCTTCTCCGGCTCTTATTTCATAATCTCCAAAGTATGTTCAGATTTATATAATTACAGTAGAAAATAGAAGTCTAAAAATGAAATCCGGTTTCGCATTAGAGCAGCCGGAATTAATAGGATTCTTCTTTCAATCCCTTTGTTTTCTGCTGGAGCACCAAACTCCACCATGAGTGGGGGAAATCATGGAGTTCTACCCTGTTTGGGCTGTGATTGATGCCACGGCATGGGAGCTCCAGGCTTCTCAACTTCTCTGAGTTGAGAAGATAATCAGTGAGAAGCCCATTAAATGTGCTCACAACTGGGCAGGTATTTTACTGAGCTCAAGCTCAAAGTTGGGACACTTTGGACATTTTTTACATCTATTTGTAACCTCTAAATGTGGCTTTCAACCATTCATTGCCTTCTTTAATTTGCATGAAAATTAGCCAGACTTTTTTTCGTTCCTTCAGGCAGTGATAATTTGGAAGCTGAAGGTGTTATAATGTAACTCAAAAATAGGAAAAAGATCCAAAGCAGCCTAAATATCATCCTGCTGAGTGAGGTGGAGGGCCTAAGGTCTGACTGCAACCTTAAAATCAGCTGGAGGGCAGCAAATTGCCGTGCTGGACATGGAGATGGACAGTTATCCAGCTCTGGGGTCCCCAGCACAGGACATGGAGCTGCTGGAGAGAGTCCAGAGGAGGCACCAAGATGATCAGAGGGATGGAGCAGCTCTGCTGGGAGGAAAGGCTGAGAGAATTGGGATTGTTCAGCCTGGAGAAGAGAAGGATTTGGGGTGACCTAATTGTGGCCTTCCAGTGCCTGAAGGGAGCCAACAAGAAAGATGGAGAGAGACAATTTACAAGAGCCTGGAGTGACAGGACACAGGGAATGGCTTCAAACTGAAGGAGAGGAGATTTGGATCAGATATTAGGAAGAAATTCTTGGCTGTGAGGGTGGGGAGGCCCTGGCACAGGTTGCCCAGAGAAGCTGTGGCTGCCCCATCCCTGGAAGTGTCCAAGAGCCAGGTTGGATAGAGCCTTGAGCAGCCTGGGCTAGTGGAAGGTGTCCCTGCCCGTGGCAGAAGTTGGAAGGAGATGAGCTTGAAGGTCCCTTCCCACCCAAACCATTCTGATTCTCATGAATTCATGAAGGTTTCACTAATTTCCTCAAAGCTAAGGGTGGTTAAACCTATTTCCAGTGTCAATATTCTTCCTAATCCAAATTCAAACTTAATTTATAGTCTGCTTATTACAGACCATGTCCCAAATTAAAATAGGCCTTGTACCTCTCCTACTAAAGACCTTTACAAAAGCTGACAATACCATATATAAGTTGCCTTTATCTTTTCCAGCCACTGTTACCAATATCTATGCATTCTATAACTTGCTACAAGCTTCAGGGATGTCCCAAGAAATTTAAAATATACCAAATAAATGACAAAGTGAAACATAAAATGCAAGAGATTAATTTGCAGAAGTAAAAAATCTGTGGCTAAGTCACATGGTGCAGCTTGTTGCTCCTCTGAGTAGCTCTAATACAACAATGCTCACACCTGAGAGGGAAAGCAAACACAGTCCAAACAGGGAATTCTTGAAAGAAGCAATGCAAAACAGAGTCAGATTTCACAAATATTCACAAATATGCTCCAACTTATCTCTAAAATCAGTCATTGGGCATCTGCTCTTTCTCCAGCTCTGAGGTGTTTGGGTGAAACGTAGATTTGATATGAATTTATAAAATGAACTGCTTGTGTTAATTGAGACATGGAAACAAAATGATCAATTTCAGAATTAAAAGCATAACCCCTCAATTAAAAACAAACAAAACAAAACAAAACAACAGCACAAAACAAACAAACAAAAATAAACCAAAACAAAAATAGAAGTGTTTCTCTACCTCTATTAACTTAAATTTTCAGGCTTCCAAGCGAACACAATGAAAATTTCAGTGAAATTATCATCCATGGGATTGCATCTTTCTCCTTTTCTGTAGGCCCTGCATAAACCCTGTGTGTTGCCACCCCTTTCCTCCTAATCCCATCAGCCCTTTTCCCAGCTTTACCTTCACAATATTCCACCTTTCCCTCTGTATTATCTGGTGCTTCTCCAGCGATGCCACCCCTCAGGTGACATCCAATCCCCTTCCTGCCACCCCTCCCCTCATCCAGATTTATGTCACTTGTGGTCCAAGACCTTCTTCCCCCATTTTTCCACATCTGTGGCTTCCATGGTGGCAGTAAGGAATCAGCTTTCTGATGAATGGTTTCACAGATGAACATGTATTCATTTATTGACACATATTTTAAAATAATTGAGACCTGCTAAGTTGCATATAAGGCTTGATATATGATATAATACATCATATGGATATAATATGATTGACTGGATGATCTACAAATTTAAGTCACCACTCATTCCTTGTCATGTTCAACATTCTGCCTAGTTTTTCACCAGATTATTTGAATCAGGGTCGCTGTCTTCATGTGTGTTTTTATAGGTTTTACCACAATGGGATTCTGACATAAATTATAGTCTTGGGATTGCCAGCAATTTTGTTAATAATAACTGCAATAATAAAGCAAAACAATTCCTTGTGGTGGGCTAATCTTTTAAGCTGTAAAAGCCTGGATTGATTACTGAGTGCTAACTCATCTCTGCTGCATGAGGAGGATTGAATACTTTTCTGGACACCAAAAGCAAGAACTGAAATTTAAAACTCCTCGGCACGTGCATCCAGCTCCAGGCAGAGTGGAATTCCACAGAGTCACAGAATGGTGTGGGTTGGAAGGGGCCTTAAAGGTCTTCTAATCCAACCCCCCTAAAATCAACAGGGGCATCTTTCTCCAAGCCCTGTCCAACCTGGCCTTGGACACTTCCAGGGATCCAGGGGCAGCCACAGCTTCTCTCCCCAACCTGTGCCAGGGCCTGCCCACCCTCCCAGCCAGCAATTCCTTCCCAATATTCCATCTCTCCCTCCTCTCTGGCAGTGGGAAGCCCTTCCCTGTGTCCTGTCCCCCAGATCTGGACACACCAATAAATTAAGGCCTTGTGAAATTGGAGAAAAGACCCAAAAATTCCATTTAACGAAAGAAGTTCTGTGTGACAGTTACACAAATCAGAATATAGAATGTTATCACACTGTAGAAAAAAGCTGCATAACACCTCAGTGTCCTGCATATGGATACAAGTGGATATAATGTGGAATAACCTGCTGGATTTTTGGCCTTGATAATACTTGGCCCAGTTGTAGTTCCATACACAGTCATTAAATACTCAGGGCAAGAAAGATGTGGACAAGCTGGAGAGAAACTAAAAGAGTGAGAATGATAAGCATGTAGAAAAACAGAATTTCAAGGGAAAAAAATAAAAAGTAAAGAATTAGGATTGTTTACTCTATAAAAGAAGAAACTGGGGAAAACTGCACACAAAAATATGGCTGATATGAAAAAAAATCAATTCTAGGTAGGAAAAAACAGGAGTCCATTGAAATTGCAGCAAAGGGCGGTTGGGTGAGATATTGTGAAAAACCTCATGGACGTGTTAGCTAAAAAAAATAAAATAATAAATAAAATTTAAAATAAATAAAAATTTTAAAAATGAAAAATAAAATAAAACAAAGTAATAAAATAAAATAAAATAAAATAAAATAAAAAGGAGTGCTAGTGGAGATACCTGAATTGGACCTTCACATAAGGCTTATTTAGTAAATCATGTATCAATGCCCAATGTGATCAATGTCCAGTGACAGTGGGAATAAAAAAAGTAAATAACCACCACCAACAGCAAACTCTGGTTATTTTCTTTGGTAAAAAAAAAAAAAAAAAGAAATATTTGGCTGTACAGAAAAAGACCCACCTTGGAAATGAGAAACATTTTATGCAGTTTCATTAGGATTTACATCCTTTAATGTGAGATAGACTTAAAATCTATTTTTAACCCAAGAATCTTATTAAAGTAAGAAGATTGCCTGGTTTACTACTTGTAGTTGTTTCAAGCAATGGTGGCTGATGATGCTCTTTATAAACAATAGGGAATAAATTTAAACAAGCTAAAATATGTTTAATGTAAAAAAAACCTTCAGCTTGCGAAAAAAAAATATGTTGTTGTGGATTGCATATTTTACATGCAATTTATGCTGCAGTTTCTCTTCATTAACCACATCTCGCAGATTTTTCAAAGCACCGGCATGAATATTATTAACATGTGCTAAAAATGTGTTTAAAATAATGTATAAAGCTGTGTATTTAAAGAAAAAAGGTTTAAGTATAATGAGCAAGGGTGTCTGTGCATTATATATTGGTTTGTGGGGTACATAAACCAGGCTCTGTGTGCACAAATGCACATATATATTGCTTTAGAGCTGGTGTTTTAATTAAACTGAACTAGACCTTAACAAGAACATCCAATTCATAATTCTTTCTGTTCTATAGATTCTCATTAGTTAAAGCAGATATAATCCATTCTGGAATGAGACATGAGGAAATTGCCAGAATCTCCTTTTGTTTTATTTCTTTCCTTACCATTGGTTTCCTTCTACTACAGGAATCTCAGGAAATATCTTGTAGCCTTCAGGTTTTTTCTGCAGTACCACCTGTTTGTATTCATCTTCCAAAATTTGGTAGCATTGATAGAAATGATTGGTAATGGCAGACACGGGTATTGAAAAGGACAAAAATAAAAAAACTTATAGTCTGAGCAATTAAAAATACCCAATATCACCACATCATTCTGGTCCTGGTAACATTTCATAGAGTCCTACAATGGTTTGGGCTGGAAGACACCTTAAAGATCATCTAAAAGATCTGAAGATCATCTAAGATCTTTAAGAGCCCCTGCCATGGGATATCTTCCACCATCCCAGCTCGCTCCAAGCCCCATCCAACCTGGCCTTGGACACTTCCAGGGATCCAGGGGCAGCCACAGCTTCTCTGGGCAACCTGTGCCAGGGCCTGCCCACCCTCACAGCCAAGAATTTCTTCCTAATATCTCACCTAACTCTACTCTCTTTCAGCTAGAAGCCATTCCCTGTGTCCTGTCCTTCCATCCCTTGTCCCAAGTCCCTCTCCAGCTCTCCTGGAGTCCCTCGAGGCACTGGAAGGGGCTCTCAGGTCTCCCTATGTCTAGTTAGAAATATATTAGAATAATGGAAGTCCCTATTTGATGAGAACTTTCATTTTGGGACATTTAGTGATATATTACTTTACTTAAGATTCATATAAAAAAATTAGAAAGTGGAAAAAGTAGAATTTAGCACAAGCAAGGAACAGATATAATTTTATAAGTGTATCACGAGCAAATCATAATTTCCCTTGAAAAAATAAGCTCAATATAATGATAAGGACTTAAAAGACATTAAGTTCTCATTTTAAATCCTGCAAAATTCTTCTCCTTCCCCTTCCCAATTTTCACCAAACTCTTTCTTTACCCCATCTTTTCACTGTGTATCATTTGTTGGAAGAGGTTTGCAGCTCACACTGACATTTATTACTTGTTTATACCCAATTTGGTAGAATCACAGTGGCATTCCATCAGCTTTCAGTGCTGCTCAGTTCACCTGTGGAATGCTCATATTCTCCTTCTCCTAAGCCACACAACCAGATTTTTTGGCCTTGGCATAATAAGCCTTGAATAACACTCTGTTTTTTGTCCCAAGAAAGGAGAGAAGACTTCCTGCACTTCAAAATTCAAGGCTGTGTGTCTCTGTTAATCAGGGACCAGGGGCTGGAATTATTGTTGTATTATCTGTCCAGTCTCCCCTTGCTCTTTATCTGATAAATGGATTCTTTTCCCTTACAGGCCACAGAAGAACAGTCCACAAATATTGCTCCACACCTAAAAAAACTATTTAAAAAGTGCAGCAAAACAAACTCAAGGAGGTTTCTTACAAAGTGAGGGAGAGCACTGCCCTAAATGTAGGCTATTTTCTGTAGGAGAAAGGGCTAAAAGGATCGCTTGGTTTTTAACCTTCTACTTATTTTATCAACTTGACTTCATGTGTCTGTTTTACAAGTTACTTCCTGAATTTTCAGCTGGTTGGATTTCCCCTTGCAATTGGAGGGTTTGCAAGTTCAGAAACTGCTTCAGTAGGGGAGTGAGGATCCCAGAGGTGGTGCCAAACACTGGAAAGGGATGGTTTTCTGTAAACAGTGGCTTTCAGAGAGGTTTGGCCTGTAAAAGTTTCTCTTCTTAAAAATATTGGCAGCTCCATATTGATAAAAATTCAATCAGTAAATAATTCATTTTGAAGCAGGGCTTCATGGAGTCATCCAGGTTGGAAAATCTCTCCCAGTCCATGGAGTCCACCCTGTGCCAGAGCCCTACCTTATCCTCCAGCCCGGAGCACTGAGTGCCATGTCCAGTCATTCCTTGGACACCTCCAGGGATGGGGACTCCAAACCTCCCTTGGCAGCTCCTTCCAATTCTTGACAGCCCTTTCTATGAGGAATTTTTTCCTAGAAGAAGAGTTTAAACCAGCTAGAACTCTTTTAAACTAGTGGAGGAGCACTGAAAGTGCTCCTGGTAAAGCAGGCTGGGACATCAAACTGGGGCATCCCAAGGCTTTGGGGGAATGTACACCTGGATTTGATTCTGAATCCAAGATTTGGATGTGCTTGCTGTGCAACCAGTTGTGATGCATCCAGGCTGTAAAACATCCTACACTTCTCCTTTCTCAGTGAACCCTCTTTCATCCCAAGTAAATCACAGCCCAGAGGGAAATTCCAGTCCAAATTAAAACACCCAGATTAATGATAGCCCCCAGACTTGTTCAGTTATCTGATTTTCCATAGGAACTCAGGCTCAGCTTCAGCCCATCCTATTTCAGATGTTTAGAAGTGATATCTCTGTTAGACACCTACAAGGCTTGGCCTCCCCTGCCATGGCCTGGAAAAGGGAGACTCTCTTAAAGAGTGTCTGACCACGGGTGGATCCAGGGTTGCATCTCAGTGAGTTTATAATGAATCAAAGCAGGGTCTGGTGCCTGGTTCTCAAGGCAAGGATTAAACCTTCATGGCTGCCTGACCTCCCTGAGAGCAGCATGGGGTCCATGCTGGGGAAGGAATCTTGCTCCCAGTCAAAACTGTT
Source organism: Myiozetetes cayanensis (assembly GCF_022539395.1). NCBI lineage: Eukaryota > Metazoa > Chordata > Aves > Passeriformes > Tyrannidae > Myiozetetes > Myiozetetes cayanensis. Next base: position 36,095,346 of record NW_026088185.1, read on the forward strand.
CCAGGGGAGGTGCCAACAGTGCAGGGCATGAGTAAGTGTTGCCCAGAAAAGTTATGGATGCTCCATCCCTGGAAGTGTCCAAGGCCAGGTTGGACAGGGCTTGGAGCAACCTGGGATAGTAGAAGGTGTCCCTGCCCATGGCAGGGGGAGAATGAGGTGAGCTTTAAGGTCACTTCCAACCCAAACCATTCTGGGATTCTCTGGCCAAGCATGACCTGGGGAGTTGGAATGAGTAGTGTGAGCATGAGCTGGGATCTCTCTCTGCATAAGTGTGACAGAGAAACCAGGGAAACCAGGACATTAGGGTGACTTAGGTGACCGTGCTGATGCATAAACCAAAAGCCCTCTGAATTAAGGAAAAAACAAAACTCTAATTAATGATAATATTGATGGGATAGATTAATACTTTATGATTTCCTCAAAGCTGTGTTGACTCTGCTGACCCTGACCAAGTATAAATCCCTCAGCAATGCTCTCCTGTTCTGCATCACCCAGGCAGCAAGTCTTGGCTTTAGGATTAAGTCTTGGCTTGAGTAATAACACAGGATTGCTTAAACCAGGATCTTTCTGAGGCTTTAGAGCTTCAACATTAAGCCTGAAGTTAAGACCAGAAATGAAAGGATATTTATTATCAAACAACAGCCTTTGATAGTACCAGCTTGGACACGTGGAGTGATTTGGAGATGTGACAAGTCCTTTTACACCAAGATCTCAGTGCTGCATTGGAGTTGCCTCCTGCCTGCTGCACTGCACTCCTACTTGCTCCCCGCTCATTTATGGAAAAGACATGATCCAAGCCCCTTTTTGTAATATCCAAACATATTTCACTGCCCAAACAGAGATGTAACCAAATTTCCCACCAAGCCACAAGCACAGCAGATCCATTTTCCTTCTCCCACCTTGTTCCAGAGCCCTGGATATCTTTGCTTCTGGGCTGCAATTTTATTTATGCAGTTGTGCATTTCTGCCCTTTGGATCAGGGACATGTTCATCCAACAACAAGATAACAGTTAAAAATAGTGAGTTTTCTCTCTTCTCACAAGAAGCAATCAAGTCTCTGAGGTCTACATGCAACCCCAAATTCTTGAGCTAAAAGTTAAGGCAGCCTTTTCCCCGGGGAAAAGCTAACTTCATTTATAAAACACATTTGATTTCCTTTTTCTAATCTCTCCGTAGCCTTTTTCCACTGCTGTGTGCTTTAATTTCGCTTTCAGTCAGAAGTTTAAAAACTTTAGGCTTCTAATAACTGGAAAAAAATGGTTATTTAAAGATAACTGCAACTTGCTTAACATGCCAGACTATCATATGCTCGCTGCTTTGAAGCTGCAAATTAATGACGAGCAGGAACAGTGACTATCTTTCAGAGAAAACTGACCTCTTTCTAATGGCTCATCGCTAATGTCATCTGTCTGCTGCATCTCATTATGGGAATTTCACGGAGTAGGGAAGTATCTTAAGGCTGTGCACAAATAAAAAGGACCTTCTAGTATTGAGCACTTTGAAAATTTTTGATCTCTCAAAATACCTTCCTTAGATACTGGTTTCCCCTTTTGTGCATGGCACGCTGCTTATGTCATCTATTCTCTGTGACTAATTATGTTAATTTTGTGCCATAAAAGTAACTGAAGGCTGTTAAGGAATAAAAGCTTTTGAGTGGCCTTATTTCATAAACACCCCTTTTGAACAAGGCGCATTTAGTCATATTTGCAGTAACAGAAAGAGTCTTGTGCTAAAAATACAACAAAGGCTCTTGAATATGGCCATTTATTCCTACTTTATTAGGTAATTTATGAAAAGTATGAAGGGAAGCCTTTTTGTTACTATAATTTGCATAAAGCTGGTGCCCCATTAATGAGATAACTTCCTGCCTTTTGTGTACCACCAGCTGGAAATAGAAATATAGGAACTTTTCTGTCTCCCAATTACTTAACCTGCTGAGTTCAGAGTTGGAGAGTAAACAGGATTCATATCAGTCAAAGAAGTTGATTTCTGCTGTGCCCTATCTAAAATATTTTTATTTAATTAAGGAACCAGTGAAAGCAAAACGTGAAAAATACACTAAATGTCCATCAGCTCCATGAGACCAAGGCTTTAGACCTGGCCTTCAATTTTTGCACCTGTCTTTTTGTGCTGTCAGTCACAATTAGTTGTGCTGCAGAGTAGATCCATCAGGAATCAAGGCAGGCATCTAAAGCTGACAGTTTGAAGGGATCTGGGTGCCAAAGGATGCAGATGGGTTCTAGACATCATTTAAAAATCACCTAGAAACTCGATTGGCATCCAGGGCCCAGACAGTCTTGGAAATCCCATTAATTGCCTCTCTGGTGCTGATACTTTAAACACTCTGATTTGGATAGAAAAATCCCTGCTCCAGAGGAACAACTGAGCTTTTCCCAACAAGGAGAAAATTCCTCATCTATACCACTGATTTGTGTGCCAAAAGTTCAATCTGCCTTTGGGTTGGCTGACATGGGGCAGTGATACCTGTCACTCTGCTTAGAAACAGAGTTAGGGTTTCTTTTTCATCAGCTTTCCACATTAATAGCATCATTTTGACTGCTGAATTAAAGGTATTGTTTATCAGTTGTAGCATCTCAGAATCATTTATACATAAGGTGATAATTTAGCCATAAAATCAATGGACCAGCTCCCCTATTTAGATATTTTTACACTGTTTACTATCTCTGAATTTATTTCAAGTGGCTTAATTATAATTAGGATAATGACAACTCCTTAACAGTGTGCTGAAACATATACAGGATGCAAAAAAAACCCCAACAACAACTTGGTATCTAAAAAAGAATTTAAATTTCAGCTGCTCAGTCTTAGCGTGGTTTGAGGTCAGTTTGTTGGAGCAGTAAAGATTGTTCAGTGGGCAAATTGCTTGATTAGCCATACCTGCTTAATCTGTTTAACCTGAATAAAAGGCATCTTTTGAAGTGGAATGGAGCACATGACGGGTTTGTACTCACCACACCCCGCTCTTTGGTCAGGCATTCCCTGCTTTCCCACTGCAGAAGAGCTGGGCTCATCACCATTCAGCTCTAAGGGAGGAAAAGGCAATCAAAATCACCTTCCAGACAATCAAATGGATTCAGTCCCAGTTTAAAGAGTCCTTTGACACTACCCTGTATATCTAAACAAATCACTGCAAACCCACGTATCACCTCATCTAGCTAAAATATGGGTGTATTTAGAAGAGCTGCAATAGAGTTTCCACTGTCATTTTAACTATGAGCTAAACCACGAGTGCTGACAGGCTAAAGGTTGTCACAGTCAAGGTCCTAATTACTCTACAAATTGCAGTGGGATGATAAGATCCATCTCCTCTTGCTTGGGGCACTGGACTGGGGAGGAAAGTCTCCAGACTGGGGAGGAAAGTGTCCACAGGCTCCTTTCAGGAACAGCAGAGACACACAGACGCCTCTAGACTGGGATTCACAAGTATATTCTTAGGAGGTATGAGCTGAGACTCAAATTACTTTTAGCTTGCACTTAAAATAACAGTTTAAATTGTATCTGAAGGTGTGTCTGAAGCTGAATCTTCAAATTCTACACACTCACCTAATTTGCTGCCCCAGTGCTGTGTTTCTGCCTGTGGCAACCAACGAAATCCCCACAGATTTTCTGCCAGATTTTTCCCTGCCCCATTAGTGACCCTGAGTATTTTGTGCAGCCAGTTTGGTGCTAGAACAGGTTACTTTGCTAAAAGACTGCACACAAAAAATTCATTTCAAGGAGCTGATAAAGACTTGGGAGAAGATGAAAAGTTATAATTCCCAGCATAGGACATTTGCTGGTCTAATGTGGTTCTGGTGCAGCAGCTCAGGTGGGGTGGAAGCATTTAGAGAATTCAGTAGTGCTTGTTCTCTCTTGGTGTGAAACATTCACAAGTAGAAAGTCCACTGCTCTGCTGCAGAGAAATCCATGGCACCCACCTCGTGTCTCAGGAGAAGGGATTCCATGCAGGTTGCTGGCTGGAAGAGCAGCAGCTCTCTAACACCTGGAAAAGGGACTGTTTCCAAAACACCTACAACAATAATTTGTACTGTAGGGTTACAGAATCATGCAGGAAGCACAGGAATGGCAGTGGGAGCAGCTCACAGACAATGCTGGAGCATAAAGTTTTGTTCTAGGCTGACCATCAAGCAAATGTCACATAAAAAAAATTATTGCATAAATAAATCTCATTAATTCACAAGTTTGTTGGGTTTTTTCCCCTACTCAAACCCTAAGAATTTTCTATTTTATTGGGCTTTTTCTAGATAAAAAGGGGGTTTGACCCTTCCCTTTTTATTTCTCTTTACACTGGTCTGAGTCCCTGCACGGGGCTGGTCCAACCCCCAGGGCAGGAGGCTCTGCAGTGTTGGTCCCACAGGAGAGGGAACCATGGGAGATGTCCCCTAGGTCCTGCTCCACAGATCACAAGCTTTTTGTGCCCCACTTGTGCTCCAGTCTTCAGGTTGGGTTAGTTGCCCAAAATACCAACCCTAAGGGTTGTCCATCATGCCCTGGTGCTGCCAAGGGCACTACCCAGCCAGAGAGGGAAGGTGCTGGAAGGGCAGGCAGGGTGCCCTCATTCCTCTTCCTTCCTTTTTTACTGCCCACAGGCTGCAAACCTCAACCAAACACTTACCTGGGAGGTATTTTAGCACACGGTTGGCCCAGACTGATGCCAACCTCCCAGAGCTTTCCCCAGGTGCCTCCCAGTGAAAGGTCAGCTGCTGTGGAGAGAAGGGAGAAGAGAAAGTAATGCATCTTCATCTGCAGGAATGTAGAAATATGCCTAGAAAGGCTCTGGGTGTTCAGTGTTTAAGATTCAGTGGGATATGAGCCTACATAAAACTTGAAATAAAAGCAGCCCATTGACCTATTTAATGGGACTAGTCATTAAAGCCATGAGAGCCAAGGAGAAAACAGCCTAATGAGGAATTAAAAAAATAAAAGAGGAATAAAAAAGGAAAAAACCCTCTCCATGCCCACTAGCCCAGGGCTAGCTTAATTAAAGTCAAAGTAGAAATCTGCAAGAATAAAGAAATAAACAGTTAAATGTGTTATTTTTATCCCCATATTCCTGGCTGCTCTTTCTCTGCGATTGGTTTCATTCTCAAATAAAGCAACAGCCTCTTGTTTGCTTTCTGTTCTCTGCCTAATTTGGATAAATATAAACTTTCCTAGGCAAACCCAGAAAATCAGTTGTTCCCCTGAATACGGAGCTCTGATGAAGATTGTTTTGCAATTCTGATAATTACGAATATTTATAGGACACGGTTTAAGAGGGCAGCACTAATTGGACAACGCTTTCTGGACTCTCTTCTCAAAGCACTTAAATGATAAATCAGTCACCAAAGACAGATAATATAAATAAAGTGATAGATTGGCTTTTCCCCTCTTCCTTTCTTTTGATTTACCAAACAGCTCCAACGAGCTGTCTGCAGCCAGAGAGCCGATCTTAGGACGTTGTTATGTCTGTTTACAATGATTTGGGACACCAGAGGGGAAAAGTTTGAATCAACAAATATTTTCTACATTCCTACTGGTAACTCCAAGGCCGGTTTGCAGGGTGGGTGTTTTTTCCCCCCCTCCTTGTCTGTTACAAGTTATGATGTGTGGATGAAGGCTTTTTCCCATGCAGTAATGACTGTATACTGAGATTTCAAGGGGCTGTTCATGACAATCCCATTTTCTGTGTAATTTCATGGTTGTCTTCTTGAATGAAGATATTGGCTGCTCTGAAGCAGGAGGTCAGATGCTCCTGCTCCCTTTCAGTATTGTTCCGGAGTATGTTTCCTTTCAGCTGATGAAAAGTAATTCATCATTTACACCCTTGAATTCTGCCAGCGTTTTTTTGAACAACTTTCCTTTCCCCGTGGTACCTTGGGCCCATGAAAGAGATAAATAGGTTCAATACAACGCCGGGCCCCGGATCCTGGGAGCAGGTTCGGCCTTGGAGGCCCCGAGCTGCCCCTTTCTCATGATGGAGTTTGTCACCTTTCTACCTCTGGAAGTCAAATCCTGTCGACTCAGCCATCTCTCAGCCTCTCTGAAGTGGCTTTGGCACCCACTGGGGCATGTGAGCTTAAAATTGATTTTTTTTTTAAGATCTGTCAAGCTCCCTTAAGGGAGTGGGCAGCCAGCCGGCCCTCACAAAGCGCTCAATGTCTAACAGGCACCCGAGGAACTTCCTCCACGAGGGCACCGGGGCCCCAAATCCCCACCCCTCGTTGCTGAGGAGCTGCCCCTCCACCAGAGAAACCTTCCTGCCAGGCTGCCTCCTCCTTCCCAAAGCCTTGGAGCCTCGTTTTTGCCTTTTATTTAAGCAGCAGAGATGTTTAAAATAGTGGCAGCCAGCCTGGCAGGGATACCCTTTGGAAGTGGTGCTCCCTGGCACTGGGCACGGCACGCGGTGGCCACTCCTCACCTCTGCTTGGGACAAGGGGATATTGTCCCCCACGTGTGCCAGGAACGCTCTGCACTGGGCAAATAGTTCATTATTATGGCCCAAAAACTCTCAAAATATCGGTGGACAGGGAAAATCAGGGTGCAAAGAGAATAAAGATTTTCAGCTGAAAAAAGGGTACAAATATATAAATGTATTTTTATATATAAAATTATTTAAGGTATAATATTTATGGTATAACATTATATTATATATATTATTTTATATAAAATATAGTATATATTACACATATTATGTGTAATAAATTATAATGTATAATATTTATTCAGTACATATTACTGTATATGTATTCATATGCATTAATACATATGAATATATAATAGTATATATATTATTGTATACATATACTATAATAAACATACTACATATACACTTTATAATAGTATATAAATTAGTATAATATACCATTATCTTATATATACAATATTATATATATTATATATACTGTATTATACTATACATATTAGCATATATACAGTATATATACTATACATACTATATATATAAAATATATTCAGCATTAGTATGTAATAGCTATTATACTAGTTATATATAAATTTACATTATTTATATATATAGTGTATCCCACTCTTTAAATGACACACGTGGTTGCAGCCAAAGACATCCAAAAGCAGAAAATCTGCTGATTGCAGAAAATTAAAATCTCTTTGCAGGGTGAGGCTTTAACTCCCAAAAATTCAGTTCCCAGAAGGCAGGCAGGGGGAGAAGCTGCACCCCCCCCACACTGGTGACATCCCACACCCCACAGGCACCTCTGGGAGCATTTCAGAACCCACCCAGATGCATAAATGAATTTTGAAGGGAAGAGCTGTCAGTAGATTAGATCACTGGAAAGCAAAGCAAAGCAAAGCTGGTTGCAGCAACACCTCTGAAAGGGGCTCAGCCTGAGCAATAATTTCAGTGCAGGAATCCTGAGTTATTCCTAGGCCTGCATTTAAACATTCTCTGACACAAAGAGGTTTAGTAATATAACCCCTTATTTCTTTTTTTCAGCAACTCTCTCTTGTTTGGGGTTGTCTTTTAGAGGAGAAAATAATCTTTCCACTTGAGCAATTTTTGTTGAGCTTTTGCTGAGCACACAGGCCTAAAATATGGAATGTAACCTGGGTTTGCTTTTTTTTTTCTTAAAAATACCCTATGGTTTCCTCCTCCCTTTGCTGCAAGTGTTTGTTTTTTAACAAAAATATCCTGTGCATCCACATTACCAACACACGTTTGAGTGGGCAGAAGGGTTGGTTAATCTGCCGCTGTCGTGACAGCAGGGGGAGCAAAAATCACTGCAACAGGGGGGAATTCACAATAATCCTGGCTATTAAAAAGCCACTTCTGAAAAGAAATAGGCATTTTCCGGAGAAAACAATTGTTGTACGCATTTATTATCACCAGCCAAGCTAAAGCTGCAGGTTAAACCCAAACTTTGCTATGCAAACTGTTAACGGAACAAACAGCAGCCAGAAGTAATTACAAGTTTGAAACACAAGTCAGGAGAGAGCTGAGATATTTTTAACTCATGAGGGGAGTGCTAGAACTCCCTCTGGAAGGAAAAAGGGGCAAGGAAGATTTGCAGCTTGTCTTTTTTTCATTTTTATTTATATTTTTTGACTGTATGCTGTGCTGCAAGGGAAAGAATTGCAGCCCACCCCAGGAGGAGGCACCGCTGGAGCCAGACCTCTGGTGCTTCACCTGCAAAGATTTAGGGTTAGAAAGGGCACAACTCTGACCCAAATATAGCCCCAGGAGCAAATAATACAAGGCTCCATCTGTCACAAGTTCATGTTAATATTTATATCCTGAAATATATCCACATGCTTGCACACTTCCTCCTGCTCACCCTTTCCTTTCGGAGTTCTGGCCCACCCTGATGGTTTTCATGGGTATGGCTGTAAACTGTTCTATCCATGGGTCTGGTTCCTTTAAAGTTTGATTAACTCTTAGAGTAAGATTGATTTTTTGCATCCCTTTGTGCCAGTCAGGTCACATGAAATGATTATGAGGCGGGACATTGCGATATGTGCCGTGCTTGTCAGTTCTCCAGGTGAGGACGCACGTGTTGCAACAGAGAGCAAAATTCTCCTCCTTTGTTCCACAGCTCCATCTGCCCATCCATCCTCCCATCTGCCTCTGTGCATTCACACACAAAAATAAAACCTGCTGAACAAATCCACCATGTCTTTGTCCACACTAGAATGATTTGTGGAGCTATTTTTCCCTTCAGTTTGCTGGAGTATATTCACAGGATATTATTATCATCTCAATTTTTTTTTTTCCTGCAGTTAGCATTCAGTGTTTTCTTTTTGCTTTTCTAATTAGCCTTTCAGTTTGCTTCTGCTTATTTTATGGAGCCTTTCAACTGCTCCACCTTCCCAGATTTTGTATTTTTTTTTTTCAACACCTTGTGCTTACTGCTTATCTTACTCTTTACTATACAACTCTACTTAGCCACATCGGGCATTGTTACCTTTATCCTTCTTTAGACTTAAACCAGGATGAATTTCAAATGTCCTCCAACTGTTTCTGAAATATATTCCAATTTTCTTCAGTAGATTTACCATACATTATAATAAAATCCTGATAAAAATTCCTTAGTGCACACTGCACTCCCTGAAAGTCAGCCTGCACTAAGGCTGGCATTGCTTTTTTTGCTCCTCAACAAATATTTTAAATCAAATGATGTCGAGATCACTGGATCTTTCATACCTCTCCAGTTCAACACCCTTTATTACCCTTGGCTCAAATCCTTGAATTAATTCAAATAGTTTCTGAAAGACAATTCAATAAAGCACACGAGGAACTCGAGGCAATCCCACGTCAGCTTCAGAGACACGAGTATTCCCTCCCTACTTCTACCTTCTCACAGTCAATAAAGGAGTAATTAAAAGCCACCTTATCAAAGTTCCAGTGCTCCTGAAGGCCTCTCTCATCTGCAAGCAAAGACCTAAAAGTTCAAAGAAGCCTTCAAAGAAAACCACCTGACTACCTTTATTGTGCTTAACTTTTATCAGCATTGACATTGCTATGTCAGCCAAAATACTTGCAGCATTTCCCTCTGAAGACACTCATCTCCCAGGAATACTGATAGGGCTCCTCCTCCGTCTCCCCTTTCTCTCCACAGACCCCAGACTAGCATCTCAAACCCTCAATTTCTTGCCTCAACCATATCTGTGCTATTCCAATAATATCATGCTTATCCTCGATACCCATAGTTATCATTGATAAGTCTTTGATGTAATAAATCCTTGATATAGTATCATACTTATCCTTGCTATAAGATATAATCAAAAATGAAAGCAGAAACTTAAGATACAGAGTAAAATATATTACTTGCCAATTTTCCACAGTAACTTTTCATCATTACTCCAAAATTACTTTTTAATGCAAAGAGTAGTTCCAATCACATAGAGGCCCACATGATTCAGATACTATCATAATCACAATTAGATTACATTACTGCAATCAGGAATGGAGATCATTAAGAGAAAGAATATAAATTGCTTTAGTTTTACAAGTACTGAGCTAGCAAAATTATAATTAATCTCCATTTATAATCTTTTCTTTCATAGAACTGCAAAGCATGCTACTTTTTTTAGGCCATCAATACAAATTAGAACTAAGTAATAAAGCCCTAACTACGACTACTGTGCAGTTCTCAATTGTAGAAACTTTCATATTATGTACAGAAGGCTTTTCATGCAAACAGTGCCCTCAGCATAGAGGGGGGTTTCAGTGCAATAAGTCCAGCCATTTCTACAGTCAGCTGCCTGTTTATAACACAAAATGCAATCAAAACTGTCTATCCCTCTTCCCAACAATGGATATGAAGTCGGCTGCTGAAATTGGATGATACGTTTTGTGAGAGATGAGACAATAATGACACAGCAGCAGAGGCAAAAAAAAAAAAAAAAGACACAAATACCAGATTTCACGAGTTTTCCGAATTTCCACTAAGAAACAAATATGCAATGCTGTCAGGAGTTGTGAGATGGCAGACGAGGCCTCATCTAACTCCAGTATGTACAAACACACTGAATATACATAGCTCTGATTGAAATTTTTAAGCTTGCCATGTCTGCTTTTTCTTCATTTTAACTCTCCATTTCGAGAAACAAGAATAGTAAAATCGGCGGCAGTCTTACCCTCACAGTAATCATTCTTCTAGATCCAAACTGTACCTTCCCTGACTGATAAGGAGAAATTACGTGGAAGAAAAAAGGAAAAAGGAAAACCAAAAATGGCCCTTGTTAAACGCATAAGTAACTTTGCCTCTTGGTTTTAACAGGGACAGAGTAAAGCAATGAAACAGGAAGTAACTGCTGGAGATTTGCTGCTTTGGAGAATAAATGACCACCCTTGGACAGTCTGCCTTGTTCTGGCTACAGAGCAAAGGAACAGAGTTTAGATCCGAGTGAAACAAATCTGCAACACCACTGTGGATTCCCTTCATTAAGTTCTCAGGAGTAAAGTTCTCAGGCAGGAGAAATCACAAAAGAAAGAGGTTCATAGAATGATTTGGTTTAGAAGGGACTTTGAAGATCCCTTGGACAGGGACACCTCCCACCAGCTCAGGTTGCTCCAAGCCCCATCCAACCTGACCTTGGACACTTCCAGGGATCCAGGGGCAGCCACAGCTTCTCTGGCCCAGCCTGTGTCAGGGCCTCCCCACCCTCACAGTGAACTTCCTTCTGACAGCAGGGACATTTCTACAACTGGAAATGTGGGAAACACCTTGCACAACCATGTTGACCTGTTGAAATACCTTCTTCCTTCATCTGCTGCAAATAAACACGGCATCCAGGGTGATGTGGAGAAACCACAGAATCACAGAATATTTAGGGTTGGAAGGGACGCCTGGAGATCATCCAGTCCAACCAGGGTCACCTGAAACAGGTGACACAGGAACTCATCGAGGTGACTTTTGAATATCTCCAGAGAGGGAGACTCCATGAACTTCCCAGGCAGCTGTTCCAATGCTCTGCCACTCTCATGGAAAGAAGTTTTTCCTCATGTTGAAGTGGAACTTCTTGTGTTTTGGTCAGTGGCCATAAAATCAGTGATTGAAGTCCACTTTCCACAGGAAAAGGAACACTGAAATACTTTGTGTCTCTAGGATCAAGGGTTGGCTGTTTCCAAGGATTGCCCAGCACAGGGTAAAACCAAATTATGGCTTTGGATCCCCCTGGTTTGTGGGCTTCTTCAAGATCAAAATTATGGAAACATCTAGAAAACTTCCAGAAAAAACAAAACCACTGTGGTTTGTTGTTTACGTTAACCCACCATCAGTTACAAATCCCAATTCTACCCCACCTAGTCCTCATCTAAAACACCAGTGAAACGATTAATTAGTGTAAGCCCAAAAACTAAATATTGGACAACATAAGCTGGCACCGGGCAGTTTATGTATTAGTTCATATATTACTTTAAACACCTGTAACAGCAACTCATTCACATCTGATCTGAATCCTGCAATACTTTAATTCCATTCATCTCATGCTCAGCACCAAATGTTTTATTGAATGCGACCTACTTGCTCCGGTGCTTCCTCAGACAATGGAGCACTTACTTCCTTTGAACAGTCTTCACTCAAACCCCTTGGCTTCTGGAGGCTGCTTTGCCTGCTCTTACTCATCAATAATTGCTGAATGCAGCCTCTTAAAGTGTTAACACAAGTGTAAGTTATCCTATAAAACCGCAGCTCCAGTCTTGCTCACTGTTTTCTGCCGTGCTCCGTGGCGGCGAGCAGCGCACACACTGCCTCGGTTATGTAAGGATCTTCCAGTGCAAGCAATTACAAGCCATTCTTTGTGACAAGAGGCAGGCCCAGATGTCCTCCTGGGACTGGTGGGACTTTAACCCCGCTGGCAGCAGTGGGAGGTGCCTGCTGCCCGTCCCTCCAGCTGACTCTGGCTGGGTCAGCAGCTTCTCACACTCGTTCTCCCCCCCCCCCCCACAAAGGAGCGCTGAAGTTCAGCGGCGCTTTCAGGCTTAAGTGTGTCTGAACAAAGGCAGTTTTGGATGACAATCTTGGATGGAGGCCTTTAAAATCTTTGTACACTCTATTTCAGATATGCAAATGCTCTTTTGGATATGGCTCTTGATCAAGTTTTCATGAACATCCACATTCCTCTGCTGAAAAGCGTGTGAAATCAGTCATCTACCAGACCCAAGCAGAAATTGCTTGATTTCAGTTTCCTTGTCTGCCTTTTCTATATGCCTGAAATTGTCTTTATCATCTCTGTCTATGCACTATTTATATTAAAATGTTTTTCTTATCTCCTGTAACCGATTCAGTTTGGGTCAACATTAAAACCATTCCACTCACTTCAAAGAGATCCAAAAGAATGCAAGAGAAATCTAAGGAGAAAACTATGAGCATTAAGTGGCATCCAGGAACTAGTGAAAAACTAACATATTTGCTATTATTTTTTTAGTTAAAAAGTCAAGACTATGCAGTAGTGTGTGCACACAATTAAGTGAACAAAACATATTTAATCTACTAAAATGTCACAGTCCCAGCACTGGCAAAACTCTCGATGAAATTAAAATGTAATTCACATGCTTATGTTAAAACAGAGGAGGGGGTTACACATGTTAAGGGGGTTTTCTGCTTTTGGTTTGTGAGTTGCTGGTTGGTTGTTTGGGTTTTTTTTTAAACCTGCCAGCAACAGAACACGATCTTAGTGATATGTCAGAGATAAAGTTGAAACACCAGAATGCTCATGGCAAACTCAGGGAACAAAGACTCACTCAGACAGAATAAGAATGAGTGGTTATGTACAGCATACTGTTAACTCAAGGTGTTTCTCAAAAGCACAACTCCTGAACATCAGAAATATACATCTATTTTCTTAGATCTACCGAGTTTTCTTCATGGTGTGGTGCAAAAGGAGATTTGGAGCTATTATTGATGGACATACTGCTGGAAACCAGATAAAGAGAATGCAGTGCCAGGGTTATCCTGGGTATAACACAACAAAAACCATCCACATAAAAATTAGGACTCTTCCTGGAACACTGAGGAGGAAGGAGAGCTTTCCACTGAAGCACAGACTCATGTGTAGGTTAAACAGATAAATCACAGAATCAACCAGGTTGGAAAAGACCTCTGAAATCATCAACTCCAACCCATGACACAACCCCACCTTGTCACCCAGCCCATGGCACTGATGCCACATCCAATCTCTACTTAAACACCCCCAGGGACGGTGATTCCACTCCCTCCCTGGCCAGCCCATTCCAAGGTCTGATCACTCTCTCTGGGAAGAATTTCTTCCTGATATCCAACCTAAACCTCCCCTGGCACAGTTTACAGCCATGCCCTCTTGTCCTACTGCTGGTGGCCTGGGAGAAGAGATCAACCCCGACTGGCTCATCCCTCCTGTCAGGGAGTTGTAGAGAGTGATGAGGTCTCCCTGAGCCTCCTCTTCTCCAAGCTGAACCAACCCCAGCACCCTCAGCCTCTCCTCACAGCACTTGTGCTGAAATCCCTCCACCAGCTTTGTTGCTCTTCTCTGGACATGCTCCAGCACCTCAATATCCTTCCTAAATTGAAGGGCCCAGAACTTGACACACCACTCGAGGTGTGGCCTCACCAGTGCCGAAAACCAAGCAGGTAAATGCAGGTATTAAAAAATATATCTAAAAGGAAATAAATCTCCTTTTCTAACAAAAATCATTAAAGAAACAGGTATGAAGTCAGTGTGGTGCTCACTGTTATTCACTCTGGGAGGGGGTGTGTTTGTTCACGAGCATCTTTCTTGGGGTAGGTCCGGTTTTTGTAGGATCTGGTGGGCGCAGGCACTGCTGTGAGGGCAGCACAGGGAGAGCTGGTACCTTGCTGCAGGGAGGGGAAAAACAATGCAGTGATTACACAGACGTTTCAGTGAGTGGTGTCTGTAGCATTAGCCACACTAATCCTCTCCCTAAGTCGGACTTGTCTCGTGATGGACAAATTATCCAGCTTAGTGAGGTGTCTGGGGTGGTGACAGTGTCTCAGCCGTCCTGTTCCCTCAGTTCTCAGACACTTTCTTTCAGCTCGTGAGAACACTCAAACACATCCCCCTTTTGTGGAGGTCTCAGAGTTCTTATTCTCTGCCCTTAAAGGAACAAAAATAAAATTTGAAAAAAAGGAAAAATTTATCTCTTCCCTCGAAAATTTAACCATCTCTCCAGGTGGAAAGGGAACTTTCATTGAGCCCAATCTTCAAGTAAATATTTTCCAGGCACCTGAACTGTGTGCTGAATATTCTCATTCCCACCATATCAGGGGAAAAAACCTCCTGTATCCCAAATCAAAAGGCAAGAGAAGCCAATGCAGGAATGAGATGAGTTACTAAGAAACATATCTTAATTTCCCAATTCCTAAAGGGAATGTTATACCAGTTACACCAGACTTCCAAAGTTTTTTCACAAATATTAAGTTGTAAACTATCAGGAAACTATTAGGGATGCCATGCTTATAAAAGTGTGTCCTAAATACTCTCTGCACAGTTATCTTTTGTTTCATTTTTAATTAATAAAATTACTAAAGATATTGAAAATATTTCTTGGTAATATAGATATAAACTGAGAAATAAAAATAACTGGATTGGTAGGAGAACATGGAAAAGAGTCATGAGAAATGAAGGAATGGGAGGTATAAGAAAATGAAGGCAAAACCACTGGACAGAAGTTCAAGAGACTTAATTTGAGTAAAAATATATGTTTTTTTAAAAGTCAAAGTAACAAAATCTTGTAACAGTTTAGCAGATGTAGGGGTTTTCCATCGACACATGTTCAAATTAAAGTTATGTTTTTAAAAGATGCACACTTTTATTTTTGAGTGGGAATTAATTTAGGGAGCTCTGTAATCTGTACAGTACAGGTCAAACTCTACCCCTGCGATGGTTCCTTCTGACTTTCTGAATTATAAATGATTTAGTGACCAAAACCCTGCCTTAAAAAAATTAAAAACACCCCCTCCAAAAGCATAGATTTCAATACCAGAAGGATTCAGTCAGCTCTTTATCATTCAGATGCAGATAAATTGAGTCCTTGCACTTTTCTCTCTATCTCTTTCTCGTAAAATCTAAGTTCTGTCTGTTCTACAGAGATATTCATGACATTTTCTCACAAGAGCTGTGATTTACTCCAATGTCTTCAGCCAAAAATATTTCTTCTCCCCTCTGTTCTGTGTTATGTGCTTGACTAAAATTAAGTGGGAAGAAGTAGGATGGTTGTGGGAAAATAAAAACAGCAACAGCAAGACTGATATCACCAGATAAATACAGCTTTCCACTTATTTTTTAAGAATTGAAATTAATATTTTTTTGTGCAAAAAATCTTGAAAATGTAAAAATCAGAAATGTGTGGTGTATTAATAAGAGAATATTTTCAATAAGGAAAACAGATTCAAAGATATGAAAACTTATTATTTCAAGACAAGCCAAAGGAGATGAAGGAATGGGAATCATACCTTGAAATGAAAGTTTTCTTAATTCAGAATTTATGCAGCCCATGGAATGGGAATTCACCAAAAATAGCTTCACCTATCATGGGAGAAAAGCATTATATTGAACCTGCTATATGCTCAGGTATACACAGGTTTATATCAACAAACATTTTGGATATTTACACTTCTTAAGTAAGTAATAAACATTTTTTTGTTGTTAAAAATAATGAATATTCACCTTTCTAAGAAAATTATTTGCGTTATTTTTCATTTTTAAAAGAATATATTATATGCTAGTGAATAATAGGATTCAAGAGATTTGGAAAAGAAAGTGTAGGTTCTCCAATAGGTAAAAATTATTAAATAATCAAGGTTTCTGTCAGGGATGGGAAGAAACTAATTCCAAATTAATTAAAAATTATTTTATTTTGTTTATTGGTCCTGAAGGTAAAATTTAGTCATTTTCAAGAAGAAAGAATTGGTTACTTTTTGTATAAACTCACTAAATAAATTAAAAAAAATAAGAAGAATGACAAAACATTTTGACATTTTGGAAGTGAAACACTACAAATTAAATAGAAGCAATTAGCTGAAAATCAATTCAATTGTCCTCCAGGTCGAGGGCTCAGATACAGGTCAGCAATGCAACCCTGTAAATAAAGTTTTAAATGCCCAGAAAAAATGACCATCCTGGAAAAGAGGGTGGAAGAGCCTTATTTAGGCCTTAATTAAAATCTGATAATGCAGGGGGAAAAATAAATAAATAAAATTGAGGATTGGTGCAATGACCTGAAAATTGCTCCTGTCTGCAGGAGGAAGATCTATTGTGTCCCAGGAGAATGTCTGAGGATGGGGCAGGAGATTTCCCCTTCCTGCTCTCTTGTATCCCGGTGAATTCAGGGGTCATGGAGTGGTTAGTGAATTCCTTGGGAGCTGCAATGGTGGGAATCTCTGCCAGTTGCACTTTTCCTGGTTTTCCTACACCCCAAGCACAACTTTTAGCTTCCCTGCTAAACCAGCCCTAGAAAATATTCTCCTTCCAAAGCCACCAAAGTTCTCTTTTTAGTTGATTTCCTACAGCTGAAATTTCCATCAGGGTTATGGGTTATTTTGCCCATAACTCTTCACAAGAGAATTATTTATGGATTGTTTGGGAAGTATGATGGGGGCTGGTATCCTGTGAGAAAGAGATTTTTATTCTGGAGATGTTTGGCATCTCTGGGTAGTAAAGTTGATGTGCTTAGACAGGACTGTCCCCTGCATAAAGCAGCCTGCAATTAAGATAATTGTTAATCTGTTGCAGTAGTTTGGGTAGAATTATTTCAAATCCCTTTCATTTGTCTGTGAAACTTGCAGAAATATTTCACCTCCCAGAAAGTTTGCTTTTTTTTTTTTTTTAAGTGGAATTTATTACCTTTATTATCTGTAAGTTGTCAGCTCTGTCTCACAAGTAGCAGGTTTATTTCCACCTTTAACAAGGTGCAGTCCCACGGTAATTTTTAATGGTTAATATTTTTGTATGTACTGAAAATATTTAAACTTTTAAAGTAAAACTGAAGAAGAAATACAACGGGGCTTGGGAAGTGACACGGTTTGTCTTGGCATGTTAATATATAAACTTATAGGGGTTTTGTTCATTAAAAACAAAGGAAACTGACTGTGGGAAGCAAAATATGTATTTTAAACCCCACAGTCCTTCCTGAGAGTGCTGTAGTTTGAAATAAAACCTTTTTAATCTCTATATAAGAAGAGGAAAGTAGATATAAAACATATCCTTCCAAACCCCAGGTTTTTAATGAAGGTCTTCCCTTATTTTTCCCTCAGTAAGGTACAAATAAATACATAAACAGCTGAATGGATGAGTAGGTAGAAGGTCTGATAAAGTGACATGTTACTTCAGCCAAAGCCCTTCATTCTTTGCCCACATTAAATAATATTCACCAAGAAGCAGAACTTTCCAGGTCTCTCTTCCAGGCTTTTTCACACACTATTCCTTGCATTTAGAACTCGCCTGCTGTTGCTAAATCATCATTAACACATAGGGGACAGAGCACTAAATATAAGAAGGATAGCTGGGAAACTTGCAGGGAATGGGGAGAGCAGCATTTGCTGAACAAGAAGTTGCAAATCTGTCCTGCAAAAATCTCAGCTGGAAAAAAAGACACTTGCTCGTGCTCCTGCTATCCCAAATTAGCAAAGGCCTTTAGCAATCTAAGGAATTAGCAATTTAGGGCCAGACTGACCTGAAAAGACCTTTTCCTTCTACTACAAACGTCCCATCACCACCTCAGGAAAAGTAATCACCCACACTCTCCCCCTGCTCCATTCAACTAACATGGAGGGGAATAAATATCTAGGTTGGGACAGGCTTAAATTAAGAACAAGCTGAAAAATATAAACCAAGATGACAGGATTTTCTCCATCTGCATTTTGATGTTTTCCAGGCATGTGATCTTACACTTGGGCTACCAATCCTCTACTATCACAACAAAGCTCCACTTTGACTCATAGATTGGGTTTTGTTACCACGAAAGGGTCACAGGCTGGGAGAGCTGGCCTGGATGTTTGGCACAGGTGAAATAACTACCTCCCAAAACTTTTGGAGCAAGGAGGTACCACGTGATACGGGATCATGGCCCTCTTCTTTACAAACACCACCCCACACGTCTGCAGGAACTTCCCAGCCCAGGTCAGCAAGCTCAGTCTGGGTGGTTTAAAATAGCAAACTTAGGCACCTGATCCACTTTTTGGGTGATAAAGTTGCCACCAGTATTTGTGATGATGAAATACAATATCTTTCCTGGTTGTTTTTTTTTTTTTTTACAGATCAGGTATTTTATTGAGCAATATTATGCAAGCTGAGGTCAAGAGGTGTGGAGTCACCACCCCTGAAAGTGTTAAAAAAACATGTAGATATGACACTTTAGGACATGGTTGAATGGTGATCAAAGTGATGCTGGTTGATGGTTGGACTTGGTGATTTTAAAGGTCTTTTCCAGCCTTAAGGATTCTATGATTCCAAAAGGAAACATGGTAGTTGGACTTGCTTGGGGATATAAGTTTCTTTATGCAATATATATGTGTTTGGCTCATTAATGGCAACTCAAATCAAGGCATGAAAAGCTCCAGGGGCTTTGCTAAAATCCAAGCAGGAATTAGTTGCCATATTCCAGATTCACAAAGAAGGAAGATGGTCAAAGGAAAATAACATACTTTGTCCCTACCTTTATTAAAAATCATTTAGAGTGGATATTTTTCTTACAATTTCAAATATTTTGAGCAGAAAAGCATCTTTCCAACATTCCCTGGGTAAGGGCACTGCAGTCCCTCAATAAAAACCCTCAAGGTACCAGAAGTTATTTGTTTAGATGCTGGAAAAATAGTTGTGCCAAGAACCACTGGATTTCATCTTAGATAAATATTGCTGTAACTTGTAATCTACAAGTTGAAGTTGAGTGCAATGTTCCACTCTCTCTTTTTTGGCTGCAAATTTTTTGGAGGTTGGAAGGGATCTTATAACTCATCTTGTTCCACCCCATGGCCATGGGCAGGGACACCTTCCACTAGCCCAGGTTGCTCCAAGCCCCATCCAACCTGGCCTTGGACACTTCCAGGGGTGGGGCAGCCACAGCTTCTCTGAGCAGAGACTCCAAAAACATCTCTGCTCTCAGATTTGCAGAGTTAATCAATATTAACAATAACCAGACCCAACCAGAGATAATCTCCTGAGGAAAAGGTGGGAATGTGCTGTCAGAAGATCTCTTGGGGCTTCATTTAGAATCTGAATAACACAAGTAATAAACCTGACTTTTCTGTATCTCAAAAAGGAGGAATTAATCTTGTTTTTTAGAGCTTCTGTGTTCACTCTGAGTGGAAAATAAATGAGAGGCTGGCAAGGAAGGCAACTGTTTCACCAAGAAAGATATGGTAGCAATCTCCAGAAATGATGAAGGGTATCTGTGACATTAATGGAGTGACTTTTAATCCTAATTCAGAATCTAAGAGAAAAATGAATTGCAGGGAAAAGAAAAAAAAAGGTGAGTTGGGGAAAGCTTCTGGATTGTCAGAATAGTTCCCAACTGAAATAATATTGTGAGGAAGTTTAGAAACGTCTATTGCTGCAGGTATTTAAAAAACAATTAAGCAAACATCTGTCAAGACTGACATAGGTATTGTTTGACTGTTTATTTATTTTCTTTCTTTTTGGAAAACATTTCTATTTCCCTGCTGGGCTCAGACAAGACATGAAGGATTTCTTTCCTTTACCATCCCATGTCTACACAGAGGGAAGAACAGAAACATTATCAGCTTTTGCTTTTGTCTCGCTGCCCTTTCTGTTCCAGGCACGTTTTTGCCAAGTTAATAACTCAATAATGGTAACTGGTAACTCAATAATAATTGCATTTGATGGTGTATTATGCAGTAGGTTTTTCATTTGTCAATCCTAAAATGCTTCTCCAAGGAAGCCAAGCCTTGCCCCGTGTGATCACACCGAGAGACAGCTCCTGGTGGGGGGGGGGACACACATGGGAATAGACCTGACATTTCCTTCATCTTTCCTGCACTGGGCCGTTCCCAGGCCCTTTTGTTTCATCATCCAAACCTCCATATTGAGCAATTTGGATGTATCATTCCCATTTACTTATTTTTTTTTAGGATGAAAATGCCCAGTCGATGTCACTTATTAGCAGCGTAGGATATTACATTATACTGAAGGGGCTGGAGAGTCAGTCCTGTGAGGAGCAGCTGAGGGAGCTGGGGGGGCTCAGCCTGGACAAAAGGAGGCTCAGGGGGGACCTTCTGGCTCTGCAATCCCTGACAGGAGGGGGGAGCTGGGGGGGACTCGGGCTCTGCTCCCAGGGAACAGGGACAGGAGGAGAGGGAACGGCCTCAGCTGTGCCAGGGGAGGGGCAGGTGGGACATCAGCAGGAATTTCTCCTGGAAAGGGTGGTCAGGCACTGGCAGGGGCTGCCCAGGGAGGTTTGGAGTGCCCAGCCCTGGAGGTGTCCCTGGCACTCAGTGCTCTGGGCTGGGGACAAGGTGGGGACGGGGCACAGGGGGGACTCTGATCTTGGAGGGTTTTTCCAACCCAAATGATCCCGTGATTATCTCTTTCATTAACAAATGCATGATCCGGATCAACTTTCTAAATGACAGAAAATAAAAACCAAAGTAGGTCACAAAGATCACTTCTAGCATAAACTGCAACTGCACTTGTGCATAACAAAAATACCTTTATTATATATGTCCTTACTAGAGGTTATTTAAATGTAAAATACCCACCTTTCTCTCTGGTTGCTACGCTATTACTCACTGGGTAGGAAGCCTGAGTAAAGGAATCCTGGGGGGATTTTACTTCCTATAGTTTACACCAAATTAACTCCCTATTTTCCTGAGTAATAACAGGCTGCCACAACAGTAATAAAGCATTCAAATATCAAACTGGTTTTAAAGACATGTACATACACACCAGTTCAGAATACTGTACTCAAAAAATGCATATCATTGCAAAAAAAAAAAAGAAAAAGGAAGTTATTGTATGGCTCCACAAGACAAGTTTTTGCACTAAAACATATAGTAAAAATGTGCTAAATTCAGAGATTATATCTGGACAGCATTTAAATCAAAGCAAAAGGACTCCTATTAACTTTCATGGGACACAGAATTTACTCAAATCTATAAATTAGCTCAAAAGAATTAATTGACTGCGTCCTATTTATACCCAATTTTACTTTGTAAACTTTAAGGGAAAAAAAAAAAATCTGATTTCATAAAAATATTCCAGCAATTTGATCCTTCACAACATTAGCATACTTTTAAAATGCAAAAGCAGAGTTAAATGTTTTAAAAGCCAGCTCTTTAGTGCTTCTCTTCAAATAAAATCACTGGTTTAGTTGCTGAACTAGAGTTTGGAATCGTATTTTGTAAAATATTGCACAAAGGAACAACTAGCTGGTTAATGAACAGCTTTATATATAATTTCCTGTGAAATATTAGCATTTCAGGCAGCATCCAAACGTGTTCTCCCTTTGTAGAGCAGATATGTTGCCGAAATATTCACTGCTACTTAAGTAATCTCATATTCAAACTACAACACAAGGCTGTGTTTAATGTTCCAGAGCTTCAAATGATGGAAGAGAAGGGCCTTGAACTAATTGTGCTGACTGGAAAACAGCATCAAATTAGTTGTGAGAAGCCCAGTGTGGACTATTTAAACTTAAAAAAAAAATAAAAAAATTAAAAAAAATAGAATGGAAAACCCACGTAGACTCCGAAGCTGATTCTGCAATCCAAAGTCCAATTTAAATGTGAGGTTTGGTACTCACTTTCTGCAAATGATTTCTGGAGAGGATTGAAAGCCTGACATTTCCCACGGGGTGGATCACACAGGTGGAGGATCAAGTCTGGGTGGATCCCTGTTTGATGTGTCTCACTGGGATATCACAGGATCTAATGAGCTGGGGTAGACAACACCATGGCCAGGCAGTTCCAGCATACAGATTTCCTTGTTATCCACATGATTCCTGGTGCAATTGCTGTAAAACAAGTATTTTTAAAGGAAATATTTTATTTTGCACGTGACACACATAAACCATCAGTTTATGTGGATGATGGAAGAGTAGGACTAATTTTCTATCAGTTGCCCTCAGTTTATATGTATGATGGAAGAGTAAATATTAGGACTCATTCCCGACCATATTTCATGACAGGAACAAAAATAAGTTTCATTTAAGCTCCACAGAACACACAAAAAACTTACCTTGAAACCAAATAAAACAGAACAGGTGACTTTTTGCTTGACAGTAAAAACCTGACTAAATCTACTTAAAGCAAACAAGCTAAACAAAACAAAAATCAAACCAACAGACACAAAACAAAAATCCCCAAGCTTGGGTTCGGATTGCCCACGGTCTGCAATTTCATGTGCAAAGTTGGAATCCAGGGGGAACCTCGAGCCTTCCTATATAAACTTTATAATGGAAATGCTGTCAAATGCTGAAGTCCAGCAAGGCAAATGGCACAGCTAGAACATGTTAAAAAAAAAATATGAAAATGCTCTGAACCCGGGGTGAAGGCTGGCTGTCTTGACACTGAACATGGAAAGGTAAATGATTGGAACTTTAATTACTTTGATCCGTCATGCCTCGTAGCTATATGTCAGCTAAGCCAACAAAACTGACACAGAACAAAGGCCATGACTGTTTCAACATCTTGACTCATTTCTTATGGTTGATTAATAAGTCTATTGAATGAAACAGGGAGGGGGGAAATGGAGAAAAAACACGGAGTGTGTGTTTATACACACACATCCCAGGGGTAGGATTTTACAGCAGTGGACGGTGGAGGTTGTGCTCAGTTTCTTCTCTCCAGCTATAGGACGAGGGGAAATGGCCTCAAGTTGTGCCATGTGAGGCTCAGGTGGGATATCAGGAACACTTTTGTCACTGAACAGTGGTTAAGCAGTAGAATGGGCTCTTCAGGGAAGTGGTGGAGTCACCATCCCTGGAAATGTTCAGAAAACACGTGGACATGGCACTTTGTGACATGGCTTAGAGGGCACGAGGGGTTTCAGTTGAAGGTTGGACTTGATGATCTTGGAGGTGCTTTCCAACCTGACTGGTTCTGTGCTGTATTGGTTCAGCCTGTGGAGCTGTAAGAGTGGCATTCCCACTGTACAACCCTTACTACAAACGCCTGGGAAAGAAGATCTGGGAGTGCCTGGGAATGAAGGTCCATGAGTGCCTGGGAATGAAGGTCCATGAGCCACCTGCAGGCACACTTTGGTGGGACGTTGTCCTTCTCCAGGTTATGTCCATGTTTACATGAACCCACGTGCAGCAACCTCTGGAACAGCTCCAATTCCTTGCTCTGTCATTAATTATGGGTTTGCCTAAATTCCTGATAGACTAAATGGCTTGATAATGAGAAAGCCCCCTAAGATAAAGTCTGTCCTATAATATAAAGGGCACTTTCTCACAGAGATCTCACATCCTGGTCTACTGCCTTCTTTCCTTTCCAAACCCCATCCTCTCTCCTAGTCCCTGACAGCATTTCAGTTGTCTAGCACAGAAATCCAATGGGACAGCTCATGTTTACTACTTGGACTCCAGTGATCCCTTCAATTCTTGGAGAAAGCTGCTGATTTGCCAGAATGAGGCAACTACAAACTTCTGGCCCAAACTTGGGTATGAAGCTTCCACTTTAATTTCTTCTGTGCACAAACTGTTCAGTTCAGTGCTAATTTCAGAGGTGTTTCTGTGGCTCCACTGGAGTGCTTGATATTTGTAAATGTGGGTTCCAAAAATATGATCTATTTGACACAGTTGTGATGAGAATTTGGCCCTTGTAGTAAAACATAAAGCCAATCATAGCATTTATAACTGAGAGTATAGAACAACTTGGTATGATCAAACACTGTGGGGTGTGTAGCAGAGACTGATTTCTGGATATATCCAAAAGAGAAGATTGATTTATATTTGAATCCAAGCATGAATTCAAAGAGTAAGCGCTACTTTTCCCAGATTAGAGAATAAAAATGGATTTTCCTTAAGTCAAACAAATATTTTGAACCTTAGGAACAGTTGTAACTGAAAACAAGAAGCACATGTTAAAATCAAAATGGAAAAGCAAAATCAGGAATGAAGCAACTCACAACAAGTGAAAGTGACTGTGTCCTGGAGTTTTGCCTTCTCTGTACCTTCTCTTTTTCCACTTCCCAGCTTTCTCTGCTTGGCTGGATCCACTTTTCGTCATGGTTTTCACAGGACCTTGCATAAGACAGTAGCAAATTTTAGTTACAGACCCTTTACACATTATCAGATGCTGGTGGTTTATATTCTCCCCTCCTCAAATCTAATCCACTGCAGTCCACTCAACATTAACACAGGAAAAATGCAATTTTCTAGGGTTTTCTATAAGGTAAAATATTGGATATCTTTACAAGCTTTGCTTTCACAAAGGTCATACAAAATCTGATGAGTTTATTGCACATTATGGATTGAGAATGGAGGTGTAGAGTGTCCATTATTTGGCACATCAGCCCAAGATATTTTGGGGAAATAACCCACTGCCTATTGGCAGTAGCAGAACTTGACCCAACTTGTGTTACTACCACATAGCCTTGTGACTCCATAAATTCCACAGACTCTTCCAGGCCTTCAGAAATGCAGTCTGGAAAAGATAAATGGATTTAAGAATACTAATGCAATTGGCTCCCAAATATTCTGTCTTTACTTGGAAGGACTGAAGGAAACAATGGCAAGGGGAGACAGAGGAGACATGAGCTGTGTCCTTCCACGTTATACAGTGAATAATAAGAACAGAGCATTGTTTGCAAAAATCATTCCTGAACAGAAAAAGAGGCTAATTCAAAATTAATTTCATTTATAATAAATACCTCCACCAGCATTTTTATAAATAAAACACCAGCAGTTATTATTCTACTATGTATTTACAAGAATTCTAAAAAACAGTAGAAGGGCATCCCACTCCTCAGAAGTTCAGGACTGACAGATCCCAAGACACCACCTACTTTGTCAGAGTCATTACAGGCCCATCTTGCTCCAAACGCAGTCAACATATGTTTTACTATTTACCTTGATAAGTGTAGAATCAAGCCCAAATTTCTGTCATTCCTCCCATAGGCATCTCACTTTTCTCCCTTCAATGAGTTTTTAAAGTTCCCAGAGCATGAAACATCACTTTGATGCTGCATCACGTCCAGTTAGGAAGCTCTGGCATGTAGTGTTATGTTGAAACCAACACGCAAATGTAATCAGGAGTGACACCAGTAATGCAGTCACTCAGCTCTGAGAAACTCAAACAGACAGCTTATAAAACAGAGACTCTCACAGCCACAGGTTTGGGCTGTCGGAAATTAATCTCTGAGTCAAACTTCAAGAAAGTTTGAGAAAGATCTTAAAGATGTTCCACGTCAGTCAGTGTTTAAGAGATGTCTGGACAATGCCCTAATATGCTTTAATTGTTGGGCAGCCCTGAGGTGGTCAGACAGTTGAACTAGATTGTAATCTTAGGTCTATTCTATTCTATAATCTCAGCTTTAAACCATTCCCTCATGGACTTTGAATTGGCCATTGGGGACTGATGAAGACCCACAGCCAGCATGTTGCCTGCAGAGTATCTGAGCTGCTGTAAAAGATACACTCTTCTCCTGAGCAGCAAACTCTAGGGCAAGACTAGATGTCACCAAGTTCCACTAGGAAAGCTTTAGGTTGGATATTGGAGAAATTTTTTCACCCAGATGGCTGTCAAGGCCTGGCAGAGCTGCCCGGGGCAGTGGTGGCATCACCATCCCTGGAGGGATTTAAAGAGGTGTGGATGTGGCACTTGGAGACATGGTTAAGTGGTGGCCTTGGCAGTGCTGGGAGAATAATTGGGCTTGGTCTTAGAGGGATTTTCCAGCCTCAGCAATTCTGTGTTTCTATGAATATGCAGCTCTGAGGGTTTTCTGCCTCCTCTCCCCAACACTGACAGTCTCAGCCAAACATTCCCAAGCTACTGAACTCAAGAAAGGGAGGGGGAGGAAAGTGAGATTTTTCTCACCTCTTTTCCAGCTAATTCTTGTTAATATTTATTGAGAAACCATACTGTGCTGACAGCCTTTTGGGAGTATCCCCTGTCATGTCCCACCCACTGGCCAGGAAGATTATGAATCCTATCAGGGTGGGAAGACCTTCTTCTCCGTCACTGTTTAGTATGACTCCCCCAAAAAGGTCTTTGTTATAACAAATCTCATGGGCTGATGATTGCTCTCTGTTCCCATCCTCTGGCTCTGGGCTAAGGACACTTCTAAGCCCAGCAGAGGGTTTAACTGCCTGGTCTTCCAGGTCTTAAACAGCACATACTCACTTGTGTGGGCCTTCTGTGTCAGCGTGACCCTCAGTGTTCTACCAGCAATATTGAGTCTGGCTTTACAACACTCCTGTTACCCCTGTTATAAAGATGAGGGAAAAGGCACAGTTAAATGACTTATCAAGGCTGACAAAACAAAAGCAAGTGTCGGAGCTGAGAATAGAAACCAGATCACCTGAGGTTTCACTGCTGGGAACGTTCCCCCTTCCCTCTGCCTTTGAGTCTCTGTTTAGTGCTGGGGCAGGTCATCTGAAATCTGGGCAATGTTCAGATTGGTTTTCCCTCCCAGAAGGAAATCAGGCTTTCCAGGCTCACTTTACAGAGGCAGCCAGTGGAGCTCGAGCTGCCGTGGTTTTTGCAGCTCTCCCGGGATGCTGCAAAATCCAGCAACGGGACCTGGGCAGCCGGAACACTTCGGGAGGAGATGGCAAAGCACAGGAACAGCACATTGCCTAAAACCAGGCTCACACAATATATGCTGCTGTGGACATCAGAAACTAATCTTTGAAATGGTCCCTGGTGAGGGACGGATTGGCCCGAGCTGTGCCTTCTGAAAAGGTTCCAATTCCTCCTTTGCATCCGGTGGGTGTTTACTGGAGAAAGAAAAAGTCCTCGTTTAAATTCTGCACATGCATTTGCACTGTGACCTTTTTAAGCTGTTACCTCATGGCTATATCTGAAATTGGTAATAAAATGCAACTCAGGGTAAAGAACTGCTAGGTGATTTTATACAACTAGAGTTTTACACTCTCTGAAGGCAGAATATGTAATTCCTGAAGCCACACACGGGAACTCGCTGATACTGGGCTGGAGTTTTGCTTTCAAAGCCAACACTGTGTGACTAAAGCCAACTCTATACAGTGATACAAATAATGAGTTAAACAGATATGCAGTTTAGCTGATCCTGGTGCAGTGAGAAAACCAAGTGAAGTCCCACTGAAATGGGGATGTTCCACAATTACGGATATAAACAGTTCCCATGGCAGACGATTGTGGATCTTATTGGGTTTATATGTGTTTACCTATAACTGCTACGTAAGCGCTTCTGAAGAGCCTCCCAAGCCTGATACACTTTAAAAAGTTTCCAAGACATCCTACTGATGTGTGAAAAAAATTCAGTGGAACAGCTTAACAACTGACAGTGAGAGAGAACATTGAAAAATGTGATTATAATCAAACTTCACCTTTCCTTGTACTAATTTATTGCATTCCGTTGTTCTGATTTTAAGACTCCAGTAAGGAGTCTTTGTCTTAGGTGGTGGTCAAATGCAAAGGAAGTCAAAATATGAAAACCAAATATTTACTATCACTCAGTTTTCCCATCAAGTCCACCCTAGGCAGGCTCCTCCACAAACAGAAAAGCTCTGAGCTCTGCCCAGCCAGGGATTCAGCTTCACTGACCCAACAGTGCAGATATCAGGGAATGAATCAGAGAAACATGGAATGGTTTGGGTTGGAAGGGACCTCAAAGCCCATCCAGTTCCACCCCCTGCCATGGGCAGGGACACCTTCCACCAGCCCAGGTTGCTCCAAGCCCCATCCAACCTGGCCTTGGACACTTCCAGGGATCCTGGGGCAGCCACAGCTTCTCTGGGCAACCCTGTGCCAGGGCCTGCCCACCCTCACAGGGAACAATTTCTTCCCAACATCTACTCTGAACACACCCTCCTTCAGCATGAGGCCATTTCACCTTGTCCTGTCACTACATACCCCTGTGAAAAAAGTCCCTCTCTAACCTTCCTCTGGGATAAAACTATTTCCATATTTACTAAAAGAGCTGAACAATCAAATCCAAGTTCCTTGCTCAAACAGAAAGGATGGAAAAGCCATTCACACCCAGATTCTGAAACACTCCCACTGTGTTATCATATCAGATCAAGCTCTGGGTATATTTCTAACCACTAAAGAGTGCCAGAGAGTATTTAAAGACTAAAAAGGCTTAGCAGAAAGGTGGAGGTACAGCAAGGTAACAAGGTATTTGCCATCTGGAGCAGGTAGTTACAGATTCCCCATTCTCTGTGCACCTGCAGGGAAAGAAACAGCCCTCTCCATTTTGGAGCTGACAGCAATATTGTCACCCAGCAGGTACACGCAGGTTATATGGGGAGATTTAAACTAGAGGCACACTTGGTAACTGCATCAGCATCTTGCTTTTCTACTCCACATTTATTTATTTCAGCTGCCAACAGTCTCCCTGTCCAGATTTGTGGTGGCACAATACATTAGGAAAACACTTCAGAGTTCAAATTTGGGTTTCAGTTTAGCAACTAACACCAGTATAACAAAGCCCTTAAGCATTTCTAGCACCTTCACTGATCTGAGAAGTACCAGGACTAGTAACCCTGAGGCAACAAAACACACTGAATCTGGATAATTCTGAGTTCCCAGGCAGCTTACCATGAATTAGTGCAGATACTGTAGTGACAAAGATGCTTGAATTTCTGGTTGGATTATACCAATATTATGTATATTATAATCTTCTGGTTTACACCTGTAGCAAACCAATCATGGAAGAACCTCCAGCAGCACTAATAGTGGCATGAGCTTTCCAAGCACAAATGTTTCACCCAACATTTCCATTTACACTTGTGCAAACACTGATCTCCATAAGCATATCAGAGAGTTATTTTATTTACTTCATCTATAACCCCTTTTCATAGGTGACAAGATCAAAGGGGGTCTTCTAGTTCCCCAAACCCATCACACTGTCATAGCCAGTTGATAATTCCTTTCCTAAACTGATGCTGGTTCTCCTCAGAGCCATGGTTTTGCTTTTACAGGCAGATTATTTGAGAACCTCACCTTTCAAATGGCTAAAAGATTTCTGCTTTGCTTATGGTCTGTTCAAATCTGTTCTGCATTTTTTGTGCCAAGGCTGCCTTTCAGCTCAAACATATCTTTACAAATACATCCAGAAATAAAATCGGTGTAGGTGAACGATCACTCAACCTGCATAAGAATAAATGTCACTTGTAGGTGTGCTGGGATTGCACTTCATGCTTCTTCCCTGTGCTCACCTCAGCCTTTGAATGCTCTTTCATGGCTGATTTAAACCTAAAATCAGAAAACATCCAGAAGGAGCAGACTCTGTTTCACAGCCATGTCCCTCCATCCACCTCTGCTAGAACCAGTGTCTGAAACAAGATCATTTTACCTGTGTCACTGAAAACCAGCACTGTGGAAAAAAAACACTAATAAAAATTATGATTCTTAGTTTTAGGAGCTGATCCAGATGGGGAGAACCCACATGCAGCAGGTAGTGAAATCTTAAACAGTAACCATAGAATGATTTCATTAAAAGGGATCTTAAAGACAATCTCCTTCCAACCCCTGCCATGGGCAGGGACACCTTCCACTAGCCCAGGTTGCTCCAAGCCCCATCCAACCTGGCCTTGGACACTTCCAGGGATCCAGGGGCAGCCACAGCTTCTCTGGGCAACCTGTGCCAGGGCCTGCCCACCCTCACAATCCTTTAGTCCCAAAGAGCACCCCCAGAAAATGCTGCTTTGCCTGGTTTGGATGGAGACCAGCCCTTCATTTAACACTGCTTTGGGAAATGATGTAAATCATTAACATCAAAGGCGTCATTTCACTGCAGGAACTTTGATCAGAAACCATAAGGAAGCATCTTCACCAAATTTCAATAATGTAATTCCATCTTAAAGCAGGTGCTGACAAGAGAAGCCTGGCAAAGTTCACCTCTGCTCTGGTTTGTGTTGTCAGGATTGTTTAGTGAAGGCCTGAGGGATCCCTCAGTCATCTTAACAAAATATATTAATATTCAACAATTTTACATTTCTACAGCTCTACCTGACCACATGTAGAAGGAATTACTGCTCTGACTCTAACCCTGTGCAGACCTTTATCCATTTCAAAGTAATTTGCTTTTTGGCTCTACGTAATATACACTTGTGCTTTTTCCTCAACAGAACCAGAAACAAAGCAGCAAAGGTGGTTTAGAT
Source organism: Myiozetetes cayanensis (assembly GCF_022539395.1). Taxonomy (NCBI): domain Eukaryota; kingdom Metazoa; phylum Chordata; class Aves; order Passeriformes; family Tyrannidae; genus Myiozetetes; species Myiozetetes cayanensis. The sequence goes on from NW_026088185.1 coordinate 36,126,085, forward strand.
GAAATAAAGTCGATTATATTCAAAAGTTTCTCACAGAAGTGACAATTTACTGAGCTCTAATTCCATCATTTGCTCATTTTTCCAGACTAAGACAATGTAATTCACTTCAAAGTTGCCAATAGAATATAAAAACAAAATAATTAATAAAAAAAAAATTATCTGTCAGTCTTATGGGAAACTTACCAAAAATTTCCTAAACATAAACATTTCCTATTTTGCTTTACTACATTATAAAATCTGATTGCACAAATATTTTCTTGACCGAATAACTTGCTGATTTTAAGAACCTTTAAAAAATTTCTACTTGTCATCTTGAGATTTACCTTTACCTTTTTGGATATTTCCTTGGAAATTAACTCTTCAGATGACATTACAGGAGATGCCTTCATAAGGATGTAAATAATATTTTGAATATTTTTTTTTTAAAAAAAAAGCTTAATTTCTGGGGGCACCTGTAAAGTTTTAGTGGTTTTTTGTTTCCTGACAGTATTGATTTTATTTTTGTTGCTACTGTAGTTTTGCCCTTTAAAAACCAACCCACTATGTTTTAGTGAAATGATAAAATTAACTCAAATTTTTTCCATATATTTTAAGTATTCAATTTGTTTAAAGTGCTCCTGAGTTGTTGTTTTGTTTTTTTCCCCAGAGGTGATTCATTCTTCCTTTTTTATCAAATTATTTTATAGATTTTCAATAGATTTGTGCAGGATCACAATTAGCAGCCTAAGCTAAACACTGGTTGTTTTTGCAATTTCATTAAGAAAATACAGCAGGAAAGTGCCTTTATTTCCCTGTCAAGGCAGAACATTTTTTCAGATTTTCTTTTGGTAACATATAAAAATTAAAATAACAGGTATCTTACATTAGTTCCTCATTTCCAGACTAAAGTGTTTCCACTATGGGAGAATAATATTAAGGCAAAATAATAGATTTGAAAGGACCAAAACATCCTTCAAATTTCACCAGAGTGTCTCAGCTCATTGGGAATAATCTTCTCCACAGTGGGGTATTGATAGTTCAATTCCAAAGCAATGATTATACATAAAATAGGCACAAAATATCATAATCTGGCTCCTAAAGGTCACCCTGATCTTCTACTGGTGGCACAGAGATCCAGACAGCCCCATCTGTAGCCTGACAACGTCACATCCCCAAAATCCAGTTCTGATCCCAAAATTTTCCCCCAGAGTTTTCTGATTTATTATTTTCAGCATGAAGAAGTACAAACAATTTCTTTATCAAGTGGGAAGATTCTTTTTTTCCCCCCCTCCCAATTTCAAATGTCAACTCATTCAAAACATCAATCAAATGCATGAAGGAAAAGTTTTCCAAAACACTCTCCCATCATAAATGCCAACTTTTATTTTGAGTGCAGTGACATCTTTCTTTTACCCTGAAATTAATGTTTAACTTCTAGAACTCCAAAGAATTCTTTTGAAGTAGTAATGAAGAAAACATTAGAAAGTCTCTTTTTAATTGTAAAAAACCAGATTAAAAAAAAGTGTTGTACAGCTCTATCTAAATCCTAGTTGCAGGATAAAATGCCCCTTTTATAAATATCTGAGTGATAATTATGAAGGAGCGAGAGCAGCTGAAGAGAGAAATGAGAGGAAAAAGGAAGTTACAACTAAGTTGCCTTGGTTTAATTCTAGAAAATACTAATTTTATTATCATAGATGATAAATACTATAATTTAGAGAGTCTGGAGTGTCACCGTGGTAGATGCTCTGCAAAGCCAAGCAGGGACACAGAGTCTCCAGAAAAGCCACCAGTGAAACTTCTTCCTATAAAACCCCTCATGCACAGAGCAGGGACCCGACTGTGATCAACCAAATTCAGCAACAACAGAAAAAAAGTGAATTACTCAGACCGATTCCTGCCACAGAATAGCCAAAAAATGAACCTTCAAAGCGAGTTCTGCACCAAATGTGGAAGCTCCCGTTGTGCTTTTGCCCCCCAGTTGCTTTGCAGCACTTGGTGTGGTAGAACCTTCCTGCAGCGCTGAGCAGGGATTTAGGACATGAACCCTCTGTCCCTGCCCAAGAAGAATTCCCAGTGCAAAAAAACTGACTTAAAACGAGATATTAGTTATTTTCGCCCCTCTCCTCCCCATATAATGTCATGGTGTCTTACACTTGTATGTCTTGGTGTGTTTATTAGTAAATAAGTAAAATTATCAGAAGATATTAAGGATTATGTTTTCAGGAAGGAATCTTGCTTTGAAATACTAGTATGATTTATGTCTAGGTGAGGTCCACTTCCATCACAACAACTTGAAATTTTTCCCCTAAATATCACCAAAAAGAGTTTGATCCTGATTATCCTTTGAAGTGTTTAATCTCAAAAATTGTAAATTTATGCAACAACTGCCTCTCTCTGTGACAATGGATCCACATTCTCAGGGAGATCTTCATATTTTTGCCTCAGATATTACAATTTTCTGCTCTCAAATCACTGTTTAGAAGTTTGAGGTCTTTGTGTTTATGGAGTTGTTTTGTTTCCTGAGGAAGCCACAATATGGTCACACCAAACAGAAAACCAAGTATCGGTGACCAACTATCAGATAAATCATACAGTAAATTCACATTCTGCATGACTTTTCTTAAAATGAAACTTGGTTTACTGCAAATCAAAATACCAGAAATGTTTTCCTTCACAAATGATCTGACTTTACACTGAGGAAATAAATATATAAACATTAATATAAAGACCTGAAGCAGCTTTTCACATTACACACAAGACATTTCACTATTGTCCATGTTAACTGGGTGCTATATAGTTTCTAATTCTTGATTAGAACAAATAAATATGTATATAGACCATTTACAACTCAAGTTCTACACTGGGGTTCAAGTGTTTTACCTTAATTAAACTGATTAACTCAAATATAGCTTGATAATCATATATGATCAAACAATGGCTTTCAACAATTATCCTTTCCATAATTCCAAAGATGAAATGGGAGATGGGCAATGCCTACTGTACTTCCCAAATAATGAAAACCACACAGCTTCCCATTTCCAAAATAGTAATTTAACTTACTTAGAAAAATAAAAGTGGGATTTATTTTTTTTTTTTCAATTTCATTTCTCAAACCTTTTGCAAAGAGGAAAATTTACCATAATTCTTTCCCCCACAGATTTTCAGGTTTTGATAAATATCACTTCTGGTGAAAAATTTTTCACTTCTGGGTGAAAAATCTTTGATTAAAAAGTTTGATTAACCATATTTACTGTAAAACTCACGAGACTAATTCCCATAACCAAGCATCCAACTTCAGCACCAAATCGTTTCCCACAGAAACCTCTCCACTCATCTAAACCAAGCCAAGAGTGGAGGTTTCTCTGGCACTTTTCAATACTCCCAAACCTCTATTGACAGGATATTTTCCTGCCATGTTCCACGTCATCGCTACATATTCATAGTGACACAGCGTGACTTTTTTTCTGGGGAGTCTAAAAAAACCCACACACTTTAGGTAATCAGGACTCTGTTCAACATGACGTTAAAACCAAGAAGTTAAAGAGAAATTTGGGAATATTTAAATAGGTAAAGGGGAATTTGTCCATCTCATGAGGATGTCACACCACTCCACGTGACATTCCAGCAAGAGGGGGCTCAGCGCAAGGTTTGCTGCACGTGAGCTGGAGAAATCCACAGGCAGGAATATTTTGATCATCTCTGACAACTGGATAACGAGACAGAGCAGTCCTGGTGCCCGTGGTTGGATGTAATTGCACATCAACAAGCGCTGGAGACGATAAACAGAAGAGTGGTGCGAAAATACACTGTGGTTGGCAGCGGTGGGTGAGGAGCAACTTCTGGCATCCACCAGCACAGAGCGTGGAGGCAGCAGATGACTTACCAGAGAGCTGCTTCTTGCTTTTTAACTTTGACAAGCGTTTTCCTTCAACGTGCTCGAGCTAAATGTATTGTTACACCGAGACTGACAGCTCACATTTCGACTCCTGTCCGTTTAACTCACGGGCAGACGACGCACGATGGAAGTCTAACGGCGTCAGGAGTTTTAGCAGAATCCTGTGGAAGGAAATACTGCCTGGAATATTTGTCCAGCTTGGTTGCATCAGCTAAACTAAAGAACAAACAGCCCGGTAAGGGTGTTGATGGGTGAGTAGATCATAGATCACAATATCTCCTGAAAGATTTGAAAGCCAAGGAGGCTTTTATCATGACTATTGTCTTCATGAACTTCACGTGAGTTGAGCTGCTGTCCCACACACTTCTGACAGACAAGGAAGAGATAAAATATTCCAATCTCCATTTTTATAATTCAAGTTATCTGACAGGCAACTTAGATCTACTTATGGCCTCAAAAACTGCGCAGACTCCGCTCTGGAATTTTTCTACACAAGGAAAGGTTCCCAGGTAAATTAGATCCACTTGGGGCCTCCAAACCTGCACAGACGCCACAGTGGAATTCTTTTACGTGAGGAAAAGTTCATGAGAGTTGGTGTTTGACATCCAAGTGGGCCAGAAAAATCCAAAATATGTTTTCTACCCCACCACAATCTCCCTTGAACAGTGCTGGTGTTTCACTTGCCTGATATGAGCAGCCAACCCGAGGTGCTGAGTAATTATGGACATTAAGGATTCAATATAACTTTTTTCCGGTTGCAGACGTGGGAGCACTGACATCCTGGCCAAATACCAATTTGGATAATTATTTTGCCTACCTAAATGTCCCCATTTTCGTTGGAATAAAGGTATTCCTCCTTTCCAGAGCTGTTCTGCAGTGCTGTTAAACAGCTGCAGTATTTCACCCCAGAGATGGCTCCGTTTCAGTGGTGGGTGATGCGATCCAAAGGGTTGGAATATCAGTTTAATCACTCTGGCATCCTTCAGGAACAAAGTCACTATTTAAATGTAAGATTATTGTAGAGAATAAAATTGTCAATAAATGTAGTAATGTCTATCTCTAACTATAAGCAATTACAGAGCTAATCTCCAACTCTCAAAAAATAACACCAGATGGTATTTTTCAGAAAAGTCAAATGTAGAATATTATATTTTTTTGCATTTTTCAGTACATCACGATGGCAAATAATATTATGTGAATCCTGCAAGTACAAGAAAAATCTGCAAGTATAACATTCTTCTCTTCCAGTGAACATCCTGTGAATTCATAAATATTTACATTTTGCAAGTTATAATTATGTAGCACTGAAGGAAAAAAAAAACAAGAAAAAAGAGTGACTGTATATACAAGTTTATAAAAGAACATTCATAAATTAAAAATGTGCATTGTTCTGAAAATGATACCTACTGTGTTTTTTGTGTCAGTGTGTCAAAGCGTAGGGTACCTTCCTACCTCTCCCTCAGCTGGGTAAAAATAACACTTGTAGGCTTTTATTTCTTAGCATAGTTTCTATTAATAGCTTTAAATCATTATGTATGAACTCATCACTGCGGGCATCTGTTAAAACAGAAAGTAAAGTTTTGCAACAGGGATGATCCTCCTTAACAAGTTGACAAACACAAATATATATTTTGTGGGAAGTTCGCACACAATTACCTGAATTGAGACAGTTCAATGTCATCCCATTGCTGGTTTTTTTTTAATTGGAATTTTGTATTAACTGTCTTATTGCAGCAATTTTTATATTAGAGGACAGATTTAGTGTTAATGAACCTAAACTGCATGAAAGTCTTGAAATTTTGGTTGCAAGAACCTCATTTTCTCAGCAACCAGCAAAAACTATTCATTGAAGACTATTTTTACAGAAGGAATTTTACCATTTTGATTCATGAATAATCCATGAACAGATGTTGATTTTTACAAGTTCAGTTGTTATTTGAAATTGTTTGAATACTTTATACAAACATATTGCAACCTCTGGGTTATTTGTATATTTTTTTTTGTTGTTCTATTACAGCGTTCAACTATTCATTGTGAGATAGATTGTCCCCTCATACAAATAAATCCTTACCAATGTAAGAAGAAAAATGGTTGGACAAGTGACCTAGGTGTATTATTCATGATGTAAATTCTTTAGGGGAAAAGAAATAAATTATTTTATGACCAGAAAAAAAAAAATCAAGTTTTACAAATAGGAAAAAAAAAAAAAAAAGAAAGGAGAAAATGATTTGTACAAATGTTTAAATACACTGACTGTGAGAGGGTCAATTCCTCGGAACGTTCCCAAGAAAGTAAAAGCTGTGCACAACCATCCATGCAAATAGAAACGGATTTATGAAAGTTACTTTGATATCTTAATTACTAGTTCTGAAATCATCTTTTACTCTCCCTCTAAAGCATTTGTTCGGTTGTGTTGCTGAGATAAAAACAAAACCACTGTGGCAGCACCTTCCTCTTGAAGGTGTTTTAAACCAGCACGGCTTTTCCATTTTAACTTGGTTGTTTCCCTGTGGGCAAACCATAGATTTCCTGCTTTTCCTTCCCATTTTCCAAGCATGCCAAATTCACATCCACACTCCAGAGTTTAGCACAGGAGAAGCCTGTGAACACAGCAGGCAACTTTCTGACCGTAATTTTTACCTCGTTAGCTTGAGTAATACCACAGTAATTCCAGACAAACTGTGCCAGAACTTCCAATGAGAAGGAAAAAAAAAAGTCACCCCAACAGTTATACTCAATCAGGTTTCCAAACTTGATTTAAGCATCTGATCCTGAAGTTCTTTTACCTGCATTTACACAATATGAATCCTTCCCTCTTGTCCTTGATTTACAGCATTTTTAGGTGCTTTCCTGGCTAGTCCCTGGATAGACATTTATTGGAAAACCTGGGGTAGTTTATTGGAGCTGCAACCTCCTGGTTTTCATGGAATCCTTAAGGTTGGAAAGACCTCTAAGACCACCAAGTCTCAGTGTTTTCCACCCATCTTTCCACATAACAACAACTGACCAAGCTATGCTGATCCCCAGAGATTTTACAGGTCTGTGTTCTGGGAGGGGATTAACTTTCCTGAGACACTACATTAAAGAAAAGAAAGGAATATTTGCCAGTAGGACCACAGTGACACAGAGATGCTGGCTGTCCAGTTTATTTATTAAATTGGGAAAGGCAAGTGGGAAGGTTGGTGGGGTGTTTTAATTAGGCCTATTACCTTTCAGAGCTCATTATTCACATGATCAGGGAGATCTGAAGTTGGCTAATTATCAGGGGTAAGAGGAGCCTGCAGGGATAGGACAGCATGGAATGGTTTCAAAATGACAGAGAGGAGATTTAGATGAGATATTAGGAAGAAATTTTTCTTGCCCTGGCACAGGTTGTCCAAAGAAGCTTTGGTTGCCCCTGCATCCCTGGAAGTGTCCAAGGCCAGGTTGGATGGGGCTTGGAGCAACCTGGGCTGGTGGAAGGTGTCCCTGCCCATGGCAGGGGGTAGAACAAAATGAGCTTTAAGTTCCTGTCCAACCCAAATCATTCTGTGATTCTGCTTCTGGGCACCAGCCCAATACCCCTGAGAGCCACAGAGGAAGACTTAAATCTCAATTTCTAAGCAAAATAGTGATTTGTATTTATATCTGTAAAATGTATTAGTATTTTTTGTTTGGTTTGTTTTTAAATGCTTGGGCAGTTGGTAATTCTGTTGGTGTGGCCACTGTGTAATTTTAATTCCTGAACCTCTCCCTACACAGCCTCTCTTTGGGAGCTGATAACAGTCATTAGTCCAGGTATGTTTATATTTTACCACATATTCCAGACTCTTAAATATACTAATCCCCATAGTTGACAGCACTTATGTTGCACTGACCTGCAGTCATCTGATCAACTTTCAGGATACTTACTAGCTATAATCAAATATATTCTCATCTCTTATATGAACAAATCAAACAGAAATTGAATACATTTTTTTTTATGAACACTAGCAATATGTTCTCTTCTCTGATAATTTTGACATTAAAATTCCATTTTAATAATCCCATCCTTCAGGCTTTGCAGACTCTTAAGGTATTAAAGCAAAAATTATCCTAAGCAGTTAGATTATAATGTATTTAAAGATTAGACATTTCATGTTGAATATTAACTGCTCCACTTCCCAGAGAAAAAAAATGATGCAGGGTTTTTTTTCTAGGATAATTTATACATTTTTGATAGGTTGACTATACAAAAGTTCAAACCCTTTATGAAAAAATACTATAAAATATACTCACAGTCCTGCATTATATTAAAAAGCTGTATATAAAGGTAGGAGAAAACATTTTTGCTGACATCATTAGCATATTTTGATCCCTCAGGATTAGACAAAATGGCTGTTCAACCTCAATGCAGCCCACGAGGCCTCTGAGCTGAGACAAGATTGCAAATATTTTGCCACCTAAAGAACTTTATTTATATATCACAAAAGACGGGTCACATACTTGGACTTCAGGTTTCAGAATAACATAAAATGGAGAAGGGTTAATTACTTCAGAACAAAGCAAATTACACCCCAAAAAATAAGCTTTAACCAAACTTGTAAGTATTTAGATATTTGTCTAAGTCATGACAGTTCATTATGAACACTCCCAGCCCCTGGAAGTGTTCAAGGCCTGGTTGGGTGGAGCTCTGGGAATCCTGCTCTAGTGGAAGGTGTCCCTGTCATGGGGTTAGAACGAGATTGTTTTTAAGGTCCCTTCCAACCCAAACCATTCTGGGATGCTATGAAAGTATTACTTGAGTGGGACAGAATTTAAAATTGCCCAGTGGGAGTGTGTCCTGCAGCCAGAGTAGTTCCCCTCACTGCCCACTCCTGCCTTGTTTACCTCCCCACACCCCAGGAATGAACATCTCTCTCTACATGTGTTGTGTTTCCAGGCACAACATCCCCCTACACCCGGATCTCGACTTCATCTGCATTTGCCTCTTGTCATTCACCATTTCTTTTAACTCTTCATCACAAAGTGATGTGACAGCCATCAAAAGCAAACAAATCAGCAGCCCCAGCCCTCGTCAATCCAGCCTGGGAAATCAAGAGGTTGTGCACAGCACTGGCTGTGCAGTCTGGTCCATCACCACACCATGCCTTGAAGGATCCCTCTCCTCAGGGGCATCAAGGAGAAGACAACAGCAAAACCTGCATCCCTACCTTCCTGCTGCACTTTGTGCCAACACAGCTGGCTTTGATCTGCAACCTCTCCTGCTACTTAGATTCAACCTGATTATTTATTATTTGGGTTTTTTGGGGGGCTTGTTTACCCATTTACTGTGAAAGGGGTGAGGTCCTGGTATAGGTTGTCCAGAGGAGCTGTGGCTGCCCCACCTCTGAAGTGTCCAAGGCCAGGTTGGACAGGGCTTGGAGCAACCTGGGCTGGTGGAAGGTGTCCCTGCCCACGGCAGGGGGTGGAACTGGATGAGCTTTAAGGTCCCTTCCAACCCAAACCATTCTGGGATTCTACAAAAGCTCAGAGGTCTGAACTCACAATAATCATTCAGTGACAGCTACTGGCATGGACATGGTCCACTCACCACTTGCTGACGTAAGCACTGGCAGTGCAAAATTACTGAACACTGAGTGTCCTGCTTTAAGCTCACCCATTGTCTTATTCTGAAATAGCTTCTCTGCAAAAAAACCTTCACCTGAAAAGACAAAAAAAAATTTTAGTTTTCTTTTTAGAGTTTCTACTTCTGAAGCTGCAATTTACAGTGTTCTAAAAGACACCAACCCTTGTCAGGCAGTTCACCCATTACCTATGGACCTCCTTGATGGGCTTCCCCTCCTCAAGGCAGCCAGCACAGGGTGTTTCTTCTCTTCTTGTATAAACAGGGAGGAAAACCCTGCAGAACAAAGGAATCTTTTTCCATTGGTGGGTAAACAACATCAGAGGCAGCCTGACTTTGTTTCCACGCTGTTATGACACCATAAATACACACCCTTTCCTGTGCTATTACTTATTCATTTTTTAACAATGTGCTTATGCTCTCAGAAGTGTGTTTTAGGTTATTTCTGTGGAACATTTAACATCTTTTCTTTTTGTCCTTTTGCCTTGCCCTTCAATTTTGACCATGATGGATCTAAGCATATTTAGGACATTAAGGGCAAACTAAATTGTTGTTTATACTGTTAAATGTAAAAAGCATAATGGTAGGGTAGTGTCTATATTGTGGAAAATAAGTACACTTGTCTGATTTTTATTACAGATCTTCTCCACTGATGTGTACTGAGCAAATTGTGGGGTCTCTGATGAAAATGCAATATGAAAGTTTAATACATCTACAGGATGTGTCAACCTGAGCACGCACTGAGCAACTGAAAACACTGGGAAAACACTTGTGCTTCAGGAGAGATGCTCCTAGAATTCCTAAACAAACCCTGGGCCATCACAGAGCTGGTAAACACATGGAAGTGACCAACACGAGTTACCTCCTTCATCAACACCAACAGCTTGTGCCTGGAATCAGCATCTTCCACCCCCAAAGATTGGACCTGATATACAATCACAGAATGGTTTGGGTTTGAAAGGACCTTTAAGCTCATCTCGTTCCAACCCCTGCCATGGGCAGGGACACCTTCCACCAGCCCAGGTTGCTCCAAGCTCTGTCCAACCTGGCCTTGGACACTTCCAGGGATCCAGGGGCAGCCACAGCTTCTCTGACCAACCTGTGCCAAGGCCTCCCCACCCTCACAGCCAAAAGTTTCTTCCTAATTTCTCATCTAAACCTCCTCTCTTTCAATTTAAAGCCATTCCCCTTGCCCTGAGCTGAACAGACTTCTGGAAATGAAGAACTTCTACAGCAGTTCCTGTGAAATCTGGAGATGAGAACCCATCAGGGTGTTTTCCAAGCAGTACACACAGTCTGGTGGTCTGTGCATGCAAAGGCTGCTAATCCATCCCCAGCTCTCTGAACTCACACACACATGCACTGTTTTGCCTGCCCAGATGTTTTCTGATTAATAATGAGGTCACCCCCCATGCCAAAAACACGGCCTTGTCGTTCTCCAGCACTCTTGGAAAGCCACAGTGTGTTTGAGGGGGATGAAAATATTAAATACAACATAAGTATAAAACATAATAAATCAAATGAATTTGTTTAGATGGAAAGCACTTTTTTGTTTTTGTCAGCACAGCAACTGTATATTCCACAATTATTATAACGTTTTCTGACATAAAACTGCTGTATCCAACTGTTCTATCAGACCCAGTACTCTGGTTTCACCCCTTCTTGCTTTACAGGACGGTTCTTAAGAAAATGTCTGTATTTTACCATATTTAACCATTTCCAAGGTCAGAATAGAAAACAAGAAATATGAAATTGGAAACATTACTGTGTCTGTCCCTTGATCACTCTGCCCCCCAAAAAAGCCTTGAGGAAAAGAGTGAAAAGGACTCATGTATTTCAATTTCTGCTCCCAAACGATGGGCAAATCTGCAGGGGCAACTGAAAAGCCTGACCCTAAACGAACCAGAAGAGAGACATGGCCATGCCACACTCTTGTTTCTCCCCTGAAAAGCTCTTGGCATCGCCCTCATGACCGTTCCCTTCTACTGCTTTTGCTTTACAACTTTATATTTGACCATTAATAACCTCAAGAGGTCTAAAGCCCAGCACCAGACAGCTGAGTTTTGCTCCTACAGTAAAGTCTTGGAGTCCCTAAAAACAGAGACTCTCGAATGGATGTGCTTACAGGGACCAAGGACTTGTCCTACAGCACCCAGGGAGACGCTGAGTGGGGAACCACAAAGCCCTGGGAAAAGCAGCTCTTTTTCCAGGCTCACTCAGCACCACCTATAGACAAAAGACTACATTTCTCTGGAGTATTTGGGAATGGAAAAATCTTCCTCTCCTGACTTTGACAGTATTGCCTGTGCTGCTGTTCCTGCTGTCTCAATCACTCAGGGAGCAGCAGGGTCAGGGGGTTTGCATATCTTAAATTTAATCCAGAAAGAAATCTCGAGAAACCAGAGAAGGTGAATGAGACTGAGTGTGTGGAACTAAATCACGACAGTCAAATACCCTTAAACCCAAAGTTTTGCATTAAAAGTCAGGCAATTCCCGAAGACTCTTCGCCCAGAGCCAGGTGCCTCAATAAACAGTTAATTTGGGGATTTTCTGCCGTGATTCTGTTCAGCAGCACAGAGACATCAAATATGAAATAACACTAAGGAATAACACCCTGAATACTTATGGTTTCCCCATCTCCTTCTGCACATTTCAGGCTCCGTGTGATGTCGGAAGCCAGAGCAACCCCAGCGCTGCAATCTGGGATTTGCCACGATAAATGTCTCTGTATGCCAGAATTTAAGGGTTTGGGATTTCTTAATTATGTTTCTTAGAGAATCTTGAAAACGTGAAGTGCATCACACAGGGACTGATGTCTCCCCATTTCCAGGCAACCTGGGATGAACTGTGAAGCGTCACATCCTCCTCAGTGCTGAACCTAAAGGTGACAACCTGCAGCACACTGAGAAGTGAAAATGTGAGTGCACAAAATAATAATTAAAAATTAAACACTAATTTAGTTCTCATATGAATAAGGTATTACTTTTGCAGAATGTGCTCTCTTTAAGATTTCAGAAAAATAAATACTAAAAAGGAAAAAAAAAATTACAAAACCTCCCCAAGCAAACACAAAAATGTACTTTTGTGATGGAAATAAAGTCCTGGAACCCGACACTTGTTGCAGAATTTCGATGTGGTTTGATGCAGAGCTAATAAAAAAGGATGCCTCTTGTACTGAAATATTCCTGATGGACCTTTCTTCTACTGGCTGTTTTCCTAATTTGATTAATTGTAGAACTTTGGACGAGTTCAAACTTAGAACATTTGGGTTTTTAAATGCGGGATTTTCTGTCGCATTTTATGCCAGTGAGTGATAATGACATATCTTGAACTTCAAAGGTGTCTAAGCAATTAGAGATTCTCTGCAAGAGAAAATGCAGAGAAAAAAAAAAAAAAGAAAAACTAGCTTTGAATAGTTTTCCACAAATGTTGAATATTAAACACATTTTGAGTATATTCCCGTAGTGTTAAATGTACAGTTTGCTTTAAAAAATTCTAAATAATTTGACTTTTCAGGGTAGAAAACAGCAGTGCTGTGAGTCTCCTCTTCAGCCCATCTTTTATTTGTACAGCCCTATAACACCATGATTTCATGCTACATGTGTTGCTTGTTATATATCCTAAAAATTCAATTTTCTTATCCCAGAAGGAAGGAGCTATAAGTGAAGGCAGTCATTTGATCATAAAGTGTTGTCAACGTGAAGGAAACCGCTTTTTGAATGCCCCTGCCACCACCCTTATTTGTGGTAATCATGCAAATCACTGCAAACTGGTCTGAAGCCTGAGTTCATTTGGGTTTGAGTCGAGCTACACCAATTTTGGGCACGAAGGAAAGGAAAAACACTGCCTGATTTACGTTTTTATGGACATTTATCCCTGCCAAGCCCAAACAAAGCACCAAAGTAGTGCTGCACCTACCCTGGTGGGATATATGAGGCTTTGAAATGGTGATCTCTATCTCAAAAACTATTTAAGCAGCCTCTGATAGGGCAGTTACTGTGGTTATAAGGTTTT